>NW_020954737.1:8918045-8924182 GCF_900497805.2 Vombatus ursinus
GCCTCTTTTTATCCTTCTCTTTCTTGCCCAGAGAAGTATGCAGTTCAAAATTCTCTCTGGCCCTTCTCCACCCTGTCAGACCTTGCACCTTAGGGAACATTCTTTTGTGACATCTTTTCCCAAGAAGATCCAAATCTCTTGTTCGACCATGTTGTGGGTTTAATCCCTTAAATGATTCTTCATTTGCATGAGACGTGTGTGATCCTCTTCTCTCTCTAGGAGGCATGTTATTTTGAGGTTACAACCTTCAAGGCTGGTACGGCCCAAGAAGTCTCTTGTCTCTGGCTAGAGATCTAGATTGTGACATTACATTGCTTAGAAATTCAAAATTCTCTATTCTTCTACCCAGACGGTTGTAGGACCATTGTCAAGGAACTCCCTTTTTGATGCTTACCACTGTCATGTGTTTTTTCAGTATATCTTACCATTGCCTCAGATTCTGCCATCTCTTGGGTATGGAAAGTTTATTATAAAATTTAAGGTCTTTCAACTTGTGCATTTAGTTTATTATATTGGTTTGGCCTATCCATGAGCCATTAATGTTTTTCCAATTGTTTAGATGTCTTTATTTGTGTGAAAAGTGTTGTGTTTTGTAATTGTATTCAGATAGTTGTGGGTTTGTTTTGGCAGGTAGACTCCCAATAATTTTATATTGCCTGTAGTTATTTTAAATGAAATTTCTCTATTTCTTCCTGCTAGACTTTGTTGGTAGCATATTAGAAATGCTGATGATTTATGTGGGTTTATTTTATATTCTGCAATTTTACTAAAGTTGTTAATTGTTTCCACTAGTTTTTTAGTTAATTTTCTGGGATTTTTTAAGTATACCATCATATTATCTGCAAAGAGCGATAGTTTTGTTTCCTCTTTGCCTATTTTAATTCCTCTAATTTCTTTTTCTTGTCTTAATGCTATAGCTAGCATTTCTGGTACAATACTGAATAATACTGGTGATAATGGACATCTTTGCTTTACCCCTGATCTTTGGGAAGGTTTATCCCCATTACAAATAATGCTTGCTAATGGTTTTAGATGGATACTACTTACCATTTTAAGGAAAGCTCCATTTATTCCTATGATTTCTAGTGTTTTTAATAAAAATGAGTGTTGTATTTTGTCAGAAGTCTTTTCTGCATCTATTAAGATAATAATATGATTTCTGTTATTTTTGTTATTGATATGGTCAATTATGCTGACACCTTTCCTAATATTGGACCCTCCCTTGTACAAATCTTATTTGGTCATAGTGTAATCTTTGTGATATCTTGCTGTAATCTCTTTGCTAGTATTGTATTTAAAGTTTTCATATCATTATTCATTAGGGAAATTGCTCTACAATTCTCTTTCTCTGTTTTTGTTCTTCTTAGTTGGGGTATGAGCACCATATTTATGTCATTAAAGGAATTTGTAGAAATCCTTCCTTACCCATTTTCCCAAAGAATTTGTACAGTATTGGAATTAATTGTCCTTTAAATGTTTGATAGAATTCACTTGGATCACCCTGTCCTTGATACTTTCTTTTCTCTAGATTTTTGGGACATCACTCTCTTCTGGTTCTACTCCTACCTATCTGACCACTTCTTAGTCTCCTTTGTGGGATCGTCATCCATGTCATGCCCTCTAACCGTAAGTGTCCTTCAGGATTCTGTCCAAGACCTTCTAAATGACTTCCTTTGGTGATTTTATCAACTCCCATATATTTAATTACCACCTGCATCCTGACAATTCTCAAATCTTCCTTTACTGCTCCAACTTCTCTAGTGACCTCCAATCTTGCCTTTCAGATATCTCAAACTACATCTTAAACTCAGTATGTCCAAAAGTGAAATCATTATCTTTCCCCCTTAACCTTCTGTCCACCCCATCAACTTCCTTATCATTGTTCATCCTTCATCTTTTCTTTTTTTAAATTTATTTTAAACTTAAATACTAAAACTTAAATACACAATAAGAAAAGAAAAAGAAACATAAACTTAAATATTAAAACTTAAATACAGAATAAGAAAAGAAAAAAAGCATTGTTATGTGCATAGCAGAACATAAAAGAGGATTCAAAAATATACAACAATAAATTTCTATTTCAAGAAAGCCTATATAATAAATGCTACGTATTGTGTTCAGAGCTGTCCATCTTTTTTTTTGCTTCCTTGTAAGTTTTCTTTTGTTCTCTGCTGTGCACTTTTTACTTTGTTCTTTTTTCCTCCTTTCTTCCCTTCCCCAAGAAGGCTATAATTAAGTGTGGATATATATATATATAAAATATATGTACACACAAATATACATGTATACATACACGTATATACATATATACATACATATTCCTATACCTACCTATATACACATACAAACATACACACAGATATATACATGCATATACACATACATACACTTACATACACATACATATACTTAGGTATCTGTAATCATGCTCATATAGACATATACATTCATATGTATCTATGTAAGACCGGCATCCTTCATTTTTTAAGAGGACCAGTGGTCACTATGTTGGGGCCAAGGTACAGGGTGTTTGGCCGTGGCTGATCAGTCTGATATGAATTTGGAAGATGCTACCACAGGCTGGGCACGCATAGTCCCCTTAAATATTTTGGATGGAGATGTTTCTAGATTTGTGCAGCTCATATTTCCTTTGTGATTCTGCTTTGCTCATAGTGCCTTCTTTGAGGTGAGCATGCCATGCTAGGTGGTCCTACATGTGGCAGCATCTCCCATGACTCACACAACAGATACTAATGTTCTTCAGAGAGACCTTGAGAATGTTCTGTACCACTTCTTCTGACCACCGTGTGAGTGTTCACCTTGTGTAAATTCCCCATAAGTCTTTTAGCATGCATTTGACAACATGTGTCCAGTCCATTGGAGTTGTGCTCTCTGCAGAAAGTTTGAATGCTTGGCAGTTCAGCTTGAGAGAAGACCTCAGTGTCCAGTACCCTATCTTGTCAGGTGAACTTCAGAATCTTCCCAAGACAGTTCAAGTGGAAGTGGTTCAGTTTTCTGGCATGGCACTGATACTATCCATGTTTCATAGGCATACAACAGTGAAGTCAGCACAACGGCTTTATAGACCTTTAGTATGGTATGCAGCCTAATAATTCTTCTCTCCCACACTTTCCTTTAGAGCCTCCCAAACACTGAACTAGCTCTGGCAATGCATGCATCAACCTTATCACCGGTGGGAATATATCCCTGCAAAGTATACTGTCAAGGTAAGGACCTATCCAAAGCATTCAAAATTTCTCCAATTACTGTGACCAATGGTTCCACATATGGCTGGTGGAGAACCTCTGCTTTCTTTGATTGTTGGGCCAAAATTAGCATAAGCATCAGAAATTGACCATAATCTGATGCATCTCAGCTATATACATTCATCTGTGAACAAGAAAGTTATGCACCAACTCTCCCTCCATTTTGGTCTTGACTTGCAACCATTTCAAGTTAAATTGTTTACCATCAGTGTGGTAGCTGACCTTGATGCCACTTTTGTCCTCGTTGAAGACATCTGACAACATCACAGAAAGTATCGTGCTAAAAAGCATGGGAGCAAGCACATAGCCTTGCTTCACTCTATTGGTGACTAGGAAAGTGTGAGAGCATCACTCTTTATCCAGAACCCATGTGAGCATGTCATCATGAAAATGACACGCAATATTGATGAACTTCTTTGGGCAACCAAATTTTGCCATGATCTCCCACAAGCCCTCATGATGGACAACATTAAAGGCTTTGGTCAGGTCAATGAACTTTATATCCAGATCTCTGTTCTACTCCCGGCATTACTCCTGGGCAGCAAACACCACGTGGACCATTCCTCAGCTCTTTCTAAAGCCACATTAGTTCTTGAGCAGATGACCATCTTCCAGATGAAGGATTAATCAGTTAAGAAGGACTCTGGCAAGACTCTTGTGAGCGATAACGGAGAGAGAGATCCCCCTGTGATTATGGCCCATTTCCTTTTCTTTTATAGAAATGGACAATGGAGGCATCCTTTATCTCCTGGGGATAACCTCCTCTTGCCATATAACCTGGAAGATTTCAGTCAGCTTTTGTATGAGCAGTGGCTCCCCTGCCTTGAAGATTTCAACTGAATTAAAATCAGCCACAGGCATTTTGCCACTCAAGAGGAGCCTAGGCATTAAATACCTCTCCTTCAGCTGGAGGTTTGGTTAGAGAGGGATTGACTACAACCTGAAGCATATGGTCAATGGCTTCAGCATTGGTTCAGGATGGTTTGTTGATGTCACTTTGAAGTGTTTGGCCCATCTCTCCAGGATCATGTCCTTATCACTGATCAGTGTGGTTCCATCAGCACTGTGCTGAGGGCAACACCATCTTCCTGGTCCCTCAGGCTAGTAACCTAGGTATCCTTCTCAACTCTTCACTATCTCTCACTCTCCCTATCCCCTTATCCAATCTGTGGCCAAGGTCTGTAGATTTCACCTTTGCAATATCTTTTGAATACACCCCCTTTTCTCTTCTGACACTGCCACCACTTTAGTACAGGCCCTCATCACTTCATGCCTGTTGATGGGTCAGCCTGCTTCAAGTTTCTCCCCACTCCATTCCATCCTCTATTTAGACAGCAAAGTTATTTTTCTAAAAGGCAAGACTGATCTTATCAGCCCCCTACTCAATAAACTTCAGTAGCTCCCAATTGCCTTTAGGATCAAATGCAAAATGCTCTGGCATTTGTATCCCTTCATAAGACCTAGCCTCCTCCGATTTTTCTAGGTTTCTTATACTTTATTCCCTGACAGGTACTCTTCTATCCAGTGTTGCTGGCCTTCTGGCTGTTCCACAAATAACATACCCCATTTCTTGGCTCCAGGCATTTTTTTCTGGCTATTCCTCATGCCTGGAATGTTTTCCCTCATCACCTCAGCCTACTGTCTTCCCTGGCTTCCTTTAAGTCCTAGGTAAAAATGCATCTTCCTCAGGAAGCCTTTCCTAACCTCTCTTAATTCTAGTGCCTCCCCTCTCTTATTTCCTGTTTATCCTGTATATAGCTTGTTTGTCCGTATTTGTTTGTTTGTTCGTTGTCTCCCCCATTCGATTGTGGGCTGCTTGAGGGCAAGGACTGTCTTTTGCCTTTTTCCATTGTCCCTTGGTTGCTTCCATAGGTGGGAGACTGTATCCCACATTATATTTAAAGTCCCTTCCATTTCTAAAACTCTTTGGCCTTGATGAGTAGAAATATAGAACCCAAGGCCCCTGATTATTCTATTTATAGGAAAGAAGAGTAGGCTGTGGTATATTTTCTATTGGCAACAACATTATGACTAGCTTCTTGTGTTTGAATACCGGTCTTTACCCCTTGAGGATAGTATTTTCTCCATAGCTCAGAACAGAGCCATTGATGAAGCAATGGCTCCCTCTTGTGAGGATTTTTTTTCACTTTTCTGAGTTATAGGTTTCCCCTTTAGGCTTGGAAAAACTCTCCAAATAATAAAAACATCTTATGTGGGTAGGAGTTAAAGAAGAAATTGGGACCTGAATAGGTTGAATAACTTGCTCCAGGTTACATATCCAGCTACTTGCAGAGTCAAAATTCGAACCCTGATCGCTTGCCTTCCACTCCAGATATCTTCTTTTTTAAAATTTTAATTTAATTTAAAACTAAATTTAAAAAATTTATCATTAATAATACAAACTCAACATTTATAAAGTAAACATCAATGAAACAATAATCAGACTAAATATGGGTTATATCTCCAATATAAACTCCCAAATTTGAATCATTTGCAACCCAGTCACATAAATAGAAAACTTTAAAAAAACAAATAAAACATTGTCATACCATGCATTGATTTGGACAAAATAAAATCAAGCCAATAAACCAAAATATTTGCTCTATGGTCTTTTCTAAATCTTTCAGAAGCCTTGCTTCACAACATCTATCTATCTATCTATATCTATCTATCTATATATATGGATTTATGATTGTTTAAGTATATACACACATGTGTAGTCAATACATCTATTTTTTCCATATAAAGATGCGTGTGTATTGTCCACGTAGATTATGTGTGCCCACTTGGGTTTCTCTCCATGTGGGTTACAGGGAGGTATGAGTCTATCTATCTATCTATCTATCTATCTATCTATCTATCTATCTATCT
>NW_020954737.1:8924192-9009657 GCF_900497805.2 Vombatus ursinus
TCTATCTATCTATCTATCTATCTATCTATCTATCTATCTATCTATCTATCTATCTATCCTATCTATCTAATCTATGTATCTGTCTATCTATGTATGTGTGTATCTATATTATCTATCTAATCTATGTATCTGTCTATGTATGTACATATGCATCTATCTATGTATCTATCTATGTATCTATGTATCTATCTATGTATCTATGTATCTATGTATCTATCTATCTATCTACCTATTCATCTATGTAAGCTCTTTCTCCTAGAAGATTCTTTCTTGCCAGGAGGAAAGTAGGAGATTGGGGCCATGAGGCTGAGTGCTCTGCTCTCCTCAGAGAGGCGATAATAGCCTAGAATTATATTGCTGCATAAAGTAATCCATCCCATTCTAATCTAGGCAAAATAGTTTTTTGGTTCAAGCTGTGCTTCTGGTCCAGGTCCATTGGCTAGAGAAGAGGAACCTCCAGTTTTATATCCAAAGGATTGACTTTCTTCCCACTAAATGCAGTTTTACAAAGACCATCACATATAATGAATAGCAAGTAAATTTATCCATTTATCCAAGTTGATAGCAAACAGAAATCATAGAAGTTATGCAGATGAAAACATACCAGATGGTACAGAGTGAATGGGCTCTCCCGCTGGCAGTGAGATATCACAGCTCAACCATAAGAGACAGGGAGAGAGTCTCTGATCTTAGCCAAAGGTAAATTCCTCAATGTCTCTATTGTAGTATACTGGGAATATGGACATGGGTGAGGCATCGGACCCTCTACTTGTCAGCTTCTTCCTCAAACTTTTTTCTCCCTCCAGTGACCTCTCCCTGAACCTAGAACCCTGTCTTTGCAGCAGAAATCAAACCCATCAAACTAGCAAAAAATTATCATATAGAGCTATAAAAAATAACGACAAAATTCATCTGGAAGAACAAAAGCTCAAGGTTATCAAGGAAATCAATGGAAAAAAATGCGAAAGAAGTTGCTCTAGCCATACCAGATTTCAAACTGTATTATAAAGCGGTAATTACCAAAACAATCTGGTACTAGCTAAGAAATAGAGTGGTGGATCAGTGAAACAGATTAGATACAAATTTCATTATAGTAAATGTCTATAGTAATCCAGTATATGATAAATCCAAAGATTTAAGCTTTTGGAACAAAAACTCATTATTTGGCAAAAACTGCTTGGGAAACTGGAAAATAATATGGCAGAAACTAGAATAGTTTGATTGGTATGGCACTAAATAAACAGATTAATTTAGGTAGAATTGTCATTTATATATATATATATATATATTTTTTTTTGGTGAGGGCAATTGGGGTTAAGTGACTTGCCCAGGGTCACGCAGCTAGTGAGTGTTGTGTGTCTGAGGCTGGATTTGAACACAGGTCCTCCGGACTCTAGGGCTGGTGCTCTATCCACTGCGCCACCTAGCTGCCCCTAGAAATTAATATTTTTTCCAATTGTTTAGAGCTGACCTCATTTCTGTGAAAAGTGTTTTATAGTTGTGTTCATATAGTTCCTGGGTTCATCTTGGCAAGTAGATTCCCAAGTATTTTATATTGTCTATACTTATTTTAAATGGAATTTCTCTTTTTATCTCTTGCTGCTGGGCTTTCTTGGTAATATATAGAAATGCTGATGACTTCTGTGTGTTTATTTTGTATTTTGCAACTTTGCTACTGTTGTTAATAATTTCGAGTAGTTTTTTAGTTGATTTCCTAGATTTTTCTAAGTACAGCATCATATTGTCTGCAAAGAGTGACAGTTTTGTTTCCTTATTGCCTATTCTAATTCCTTTAATTTCTTTTTCTTTTCTGATTGCTATAGCTAACATTTCTAGTATAATATTAAATAATAGAGACAATAATGGGCATCCTTGCTTCACTCCTGATTGTATTGGGAAAGCTTCTAGTTTATCCCCATTACAGAAAATGCTTGCCGATGGTTTTAGATAAATATTACTTAACATTTTAAGGTAAGCTCCATTTATTCCCATGCTCTCTAGTGTTTGTAATAGGAATGGGTGCTGCATTTTGTCAGAGGATTTTTCTGCATCTATTAAAATAATCACATGATTTCTTTTAGTTTTGTTATTGACATGGTCAATTGTGCTGATAGTTTTTTTAAATATTGAACCTGCCCTGCATTCCTGGTATAAATCCCATCTGATCATGGTGTATGATCCTTGTGATACATTGCTGTAATCTCTTTGCTAGTATTTTATTTAAATTTTTTTGCATCAATATTCATTAGGGAAATTGGTCTATACTTTTCTTTCTTTGTTTTGACTCTTCCTGGTTTAGATATCAGCACCATGTTTGTCTCATAAAAGAAATTTGGTAAGACTCTTTCTTTGCCTATTTTTCCAAATAATTTACTTAGTATTGGAATTAATTGTTCTTTAAATGTTTGGTAGAATTAACTTGGGAATCCGTCTGGTCTTGAGAATTTTTCTTAAGAAGCTCATTGATGGCATGTTCAATTTCTTTTTCTAAGATTGAGTTACTTAAGTATTTTATTTCTTCTTCTGTTAATCTAGGTAATTTATATTTTTTGTAGATAATCATACATTTTATTTAGATTGTCAAATTTATTGGCACATAATTGGGCAACATAGCTCCTAACAATTGTCTTAATTTCCTCTTCATTGGTGGTGAATTCATCCTTTCATTTTTGATACTAATAATTTGGTTTTCTTCTTTCCTTTTTAAAATCAAATTAACCAATGGTTTATCTATTTTGTTGTTTTTTTCATAAAACTATATTCTAGTTTTATTTATTAGTTTAATGGTTTTCTTACTTTCAACTTAATTAATCACTCCTTTGATTTTCTGGATTTCCAATTTGGTGTTTAATTGGAGATTTTTAATTTATTCTTTTTCTACTTTTTTGGTTGCATGCCCATTTCATTGATTTGCTTTTTCTCTATTTTATTGTTGTAAGCATTAGAAATATAAACTTTCCTCTAAGGACTACTCTGGCTGCATCCCATAAATTTTGGTATGTTGTCTCATTGTTGTCATTTTCTTTAATGAAATAATTGATTGTTTCTGTGATTTGTTCTTTGATCCACTTTTTTTTAGGATTAGATTATTTAATTTCCAATTAATCTGAATCTTTCTTTCCATTGCATTATGATCCGAAAGGGTGTATTTACTATTTCTACTTTTCTGCATTTTGTTGTGAGGTTTTTATGTCCTAATACACTTTCAATTTTTGTGTAGGAGCCATGTACTGCTGTGAAAAAGGTATATTTCTTTCTATTCCTATTCAATTTTCTTCAGAGAGCTATCACATATAACTTTTCCAGAATTTTATTCATTTCCTTAACTTCTTTCTTGTTTATTTTTTTAGTCGAATTTATCCACTTCTGAGAGGGGAAAGTTGAGGTCCCCCACTAGTATAGTTTTAGTATCTATTTCCTCCTGTAACTCATTCAACTTCTTCAAAAATTTAGATGCTATACCATTTGGTGCATATTTGTTTAGAATTGATATGACTTCATTGTCTATGGTAACTTTCTGCAAGATATAGTTTCCTTCATTTTCTCTTTTAATTAGATCTATTTTTGCTTTTGCTTTTTCTGAAATCATGATTGCTACTCCTGCTTTCTTTGCTTCAGCTGAAGCATAATAGATTCTGCTCCAGCCTTTTACCTTTATCCTGTGTTTTATCTCTCTGCTTCAAATGTGTTTCTAGTAAACAACATATGGTAGAATTCTGGTTTTTAATACATTCTGCTATCCATTTTTGTTTTATGGGTGAGTTTATCCCATTCACATTTATAGTTATGATAACTAACTGTGCATTTCTCTCCATGCTATTTCCCCTTTGTTCCCACCCTACTTACCTTCCCATCCTTTCCCTCCTCATAAGTGTTTTACTTCTGATCACCATCTTCCTTAATCTACCCTCCCTTTTATCAGTCCCCCCTCTCCCTTCCATTATCCCCATTCCTTTCTACTTCCTTATAGGGTAAGCATAGACTTCTGTATCTAAGTGAGTGTGTATATTATACTCTCTTTGAGTCAATTTTGATGACAGTAAAGTTTAAACTTTGCCCTCTCTCCCTCCCCCCATCCTCTCCTCCATTATAATAGCTCTTTCATGCCTCTTTTATGCGTGATAATTTACACCATTCAATATCTCCCCTCCTTTTTCCAGTGCAATTTTCTTTCTCACCACTTAATTTTGTTTTTTTGGGGTATCATCCTATCAAAGTCTCCTTATATCTACACCCTCTGCCTACATAAACTCCTTCTAATTGCTCTTATAGTAATAAAGTTATTAAGAATTACAAATATTACCTTGCCATATAGAAATATAAATAGTTCAGCCTTATTGAATTTCTTATGTTTTCTTTTTCTTGTTTCTTTTTTACCTTTTTATGTTTCCCTTGAGTCTTGTATTTGGAAGTCATATTTTTTATTATGCTCTGGTCTTTTAAATAGGAATGCTTGAAAATCCTCTCTTTCATTAAATGTCCATTTTCCCCCCGAAAGATTATATTCATTTTTGTTGGGGAGGTGATTTTTGGTTGTAATCCTAACTCCTTTGCCTTCTGGTATATCACATTCCAAGCTCTGGATTCAAATCTTGGCTCTGATGCTTATTTTGGGGGTGAACTTGGGCAGTTGCTCCACCTCCCTTAATTATAAAATGAGAGGGTTGGACTAGATAACCTCTCAGGTTCTTTCCAGCTCAATGATCCATGATTAACCAGGCAAGGCTAGTTTGTATGTTACTGGCTAATAGCAAACAGAATGGCGACACCACAAGGTGTCACTCTCTCTCTCTTACTAGTCTACAATGAACATTTGTGCAGCCAGCTAACTTGTTTGATTCGATCATCGCAGAGCTCTTAAAATAGCTCCAATAGGCAAATGAATTTTAAAACCAAAGAATCATGTAAGGTATTTTACGCAGGAAAGAAGTGCATTTGGTATGGGAAACCAGAAGGAACAAAACAATATCCGTTTAGAGCTGGAGGGAACTCAGAGTTAATCTAGTGCAAGTCTCTCATTTTGCAGATGAAACTGGGGTGCAGAGAAGGAGGGACAGGATTTACCAAGGTCATAAAGAATGAGTAGCAGAGTTAGAATTTTACTCAGGACCTCTAATTCCTATTCCAGGGCTGTTTCCATCCTACTGTAACAGTGACACCCACTTAGCACTTTTTTGCTTCAAGAAAGAAGGTGGTTCAATCTATAATAGAATAGAATTTTAAAAAATAAATGTTTATTGATTATATTTTATTTTCATAGAATCAACACTTCCCAATATGTCCTTTCTCTTTCACCTCCCAGAGAGCCAATCCTTATAACAATAAAAAGGGGAAATAGCTCAGCAAAATTAACCAACATAGTGAAAAATGTCTGACATTATATAAAGTGTTGTACAGCCATAGTTCTCTACTGCTGCAAAGAAGAGGTAGGGAGATGCTTTCTCAAATTTCTTCTTGGGGGGTCAAGCTTAGTCTTTATAATTATAATAGAATTTTAGAAGGTGTATAACGGTCTTGTAGCAAATAGCTTATAGTCTTTTTTTTTTTTTTTAGTGAGGCAATCAGGGTTAAGTGACTTGCCCAAAGTCACACAGCTAGTATGTGTCAAGTGTTTGGTCTGAGGCTGGATTTGAACTCAGGTCCTCCTGACTTCAGGGCCAGTGCTCTATCCACTGCGCCACCTAGCTGCCCCAATACTGAGATATTTTAATTTCTTTTGTTTTTGCATGGCAATCGGGGTTAAGTGATTTGCCCAGGGTCACACAGCTAGTAAGTTTCAAGTATCTGGTCTGAGACTGGATTTGAACTTAGGTCTTCCTGACTGCAGGGCTGGTACCCTATCCATTGCGTCACCTAGCTGCCCCTAGTCTTTTGATCTTTGTTCATGTAGGTGTTCCTCTTCACTGACAAGTGGAGGGATCAAATTAATGAGGAATACTGTTGCTTGATGTTATGACTTAGGGTTGAATTCATGAATGAATGACAAAGCTCTTTAAGTGCTTATTATATATGAAGCACTGTGTTGAATGCTGTGATTGCCAATAGCAAAAGAAAATGGTCCCTGCTCTCAAGGAGCCCACACTCTAGTGGATTTCCTCCTTATCAGAAATCTTCAAGCAGAGATGGAAGAGCACTTGCTGGATATGGACACAGTGGGAATTGGTAGGATTAGATGGCTGCTTCTGATTGGAAAACTCTGTGCTTCCATGATCTCTTAATCTACTGTTTGCATTGCATTGGTTGGCTACCTTCTCTGTCTCCTTTATTGATTTCTTCTGGTTGATGATTCACCCAGGGGGTAAAGCTAACAGGCAGTTGGCTTCAAGGTTATAGCAAAGAACAGGAGAGGGGAGCAGGAATATCCTCAGTTGTATAACCTTCTAAGTATTTCTGTGAACAGATTTGCATTCAGGGGAACTGTGCTCAACTTGATTGGTGGTAGTAGGGTTTCCAACAAGGAAGGTGGGGATGAGGGGGCAGCCTTGTGGCCTCCCAATTTGTCAATGCCTGAAGGTGCTATGGTCTGCTGCTCCTGTGTATGCACTGGCTGGACCTGTACAAACAGCAGTGTCCTGGGTTAGATAGGCAAGGCTAATGCTTGGGGCTGTGAATAGGCAAAGAGTTCATAGGATGACAGGTCCAAGGTCCAAGGTCCAAGGCCTTAGCCAGCGAGAGCATCATAGTATGGTAGACTTAGTGCTGTAGGGACATTAAAGGCCATTTAGTCTAGCCCCTCCATTTTACAGATGAGTAAATATAGGCCCAGAGAGATTGACTGGTCCAAAATTTTAAGCAGCAAACTGGATTTGAACTGGGGTCCTCTGACTGCAAATCCCAGCACTTTTTACACTGTGCTCTGATGCTTCCAAAGAGAGGCTGGTTAAAGAATATGTCCATGCTGCTGGGAAGCTTAAAAAGCAAAGGGAGGTTGAATGGTGGACTGAGCTATGGATTTGAATTCTGGGTTATTGAGTTTGAATACTGACTACCAGGTGACTGAGCGGTGCAGAGGTTAAAACTATTGGATTCAGGTTCAAATTCAGCCTTAGACACCTACTAGCTGTGTGATCCTTGGTAAGTCCCATAGCCTCCTTCAGCCTCAGTTTCCCTAATAGTAAAATGGGGATAATAATAGCACCTGCCTCTTATAGTTGTTGTGAGGCTCAAATGAGTTAACATAGGTAAAGCACTTTGTGAACCTTAAAGTGTTAAATAAACAAATGCTAGCTATTCTTACCATGATGTGATTATTGGGTAAATCACAGAACCTTAGTTTCTTCATCTGTAAAAAGAACTGATGACCTCTAAGGTCTCTTCTAGATTAAGATCCTTAAGCTAAACTCATCATCCTACCATATGTAGAGAGGACCTGGGAGTGGTCCAGATGGAGACTCAGAGGGGTTTAGTTATTGGCCTTGATGACCAGACAAGGAACGAGAGACCTGAGAGATAGAACAAATGAGTGGAGGGAGCCATGGGTGACCTGGGTTTGAATACCAGCTCTGATATGTGTTAGGTCTGTGGCTATGGGCAGGTCGCTTTAACTTTTCTTTCTTTCTTTCTTTCTTTCTTTCTTTCTTTCTTTCTTTCTTTCTTTTCTTTTCGGTGAGGCAATCGGGGTTAAATGACTTGCCCAGGGTCACACAGCTAGTAAGTGTTAAGTGTCTGAGGCTGTATTTGAACTCAGGTCCTTCTGACTCCAAGGCCAGAACTGTATTCACTGTGCCGCCTAGCTGCCCCTCACTTTAACTTTTCTGAACCTCATCTGTGAAATGGGTATCATTAATACTTGTAGTACCTACTGGAGAGGGGTGTTCTGAGTTGGTTTTTTTTCTTTTTAGGATTCAGGTTTATGAAGCATTTTATCTAAGTGACCTCACTTTAACCTCAAAATGATCTTGTGATGTAGGTGGTATAGATATTTTTATCTCTATTCTACAGAGGAAGAAACTGAGATTCAGAGAGTTTTAAGTATTTTTTTCCATGGCCACAGCTATCAAGTGTCAGAAGCAGAATCTGAAACATGTCTTCTTGACTCAGATTCTAGTATCATGCTGCCTTTCTAATTTTTAAATGTGATATTATTCTCTCTAAATTCTGCCATTGACTTGCTGTGTGCCCTCAGGTCAAATATTTTACCTCTCAAAGTCTCTACTCATTTTTCCAGGGGTTGGACTCTGTCATCTCTAAGGTCTCTTCCAGCTCCAAATCCTATGATTCTGAGAAAATGGTAACAGTTGGTCCTGGATGCACAATTTCAAGCTTGGAGGGGGCTGGGGAGTGGGACAGGGTGGGCCATTGACTATACATGAACAACTTTGATTTTGTTTGGAAGGAAGGGAAGGAGAGCTCTGAGGTTCCAAAGTCAGGGGAGGTCACCTTGGTTGGTTAGAGCAAGGGAAGTATCAGCAGGACCAGGGTTTGGGGGGCTGCCCATGGGAACCAGTTAGCTTGACTCTAACACCTGACTGTAGTCAACCTTCACCCCTAACCCTGGTCAGCCATGTGTGCTATCAGTAACAAGGGAAACCAGGCAGAAGACACCGACTACCCTGCTATTAGATAAAAAAAAAATCAAAGTCTATTTCTATGACAAAAATAGAAACATCCCACTAACTTGGGTCATGTGTCCTAGGTCTGATGCCATAAGGTCTACGACTTTAAGAGAACTTCCAATGGATTTATTTGTCCCTTTGAGAAAACATGCCAACTAATTTCACAAAGAGGTTTTGAGGTTCTTAAAAGAAAGAAAAAATAAACCCAAACCTTGCAATCACTGCCTCCTTCCCTTCCTTCTTTTACCCTTTACCTTCCTCCCTCTTCCCATGTGCTTCCTCTGCTCCTGCTTCAGAGGCAAATTCTAGAGAAAGTCCTAACACTAAGCAGACTTGGCCTCTTGGTCGAGCAGTCCCCAGAGCCTGTTCGTTAGCAGATGTGGGTGTCCTTTCTAATATTTCTTGTATGTTGTAACTGGTAAATGGTGACAAACAGCTTCTCTTTCTTAACACAGAAGGGTTTCTTCTCGGCATATTCTGTTCCATCTCTTTTGAGAACAATTGTCTTGTTTTCACAGGAATTCTTACAGGGGCAATGTGATGCTGGAAGCAATTAAAACTTCAGAATAAATACTATTTGATCAGAAATATAACTAGGAATTTTTTCACCTTTGGGAAAACATAGTTGGGTGGGAAATGGGGGATTAATGGGGAAAGTCCCCGTGGCAGGCACAGAGGATGGTCTGACAGAGTGTAGAGTCATGCTGGGAGAAGGGGCAGTCTATCCCCCTCCCCTTCCTGTCCTATTCTCCACCAGCCTGTGACTGTGCTCTTACCTTCTGCCAGGGTCCTGAGGTATCAACCCCCAGATGACGGCAGGGAGGATGCACAGCTCCTAGCATGTTGGACCCTAAGACAGAGATCTAGCCATCCAGCCCTAGTTATAGTTCTGTGTTTGATTGTTTCATTTGACAATGTTGGGAAAGCCATTTAAAAGACTAAACTGTAATACTGGCTTTCTCAAGCAGTTTCAGTATTGGCTAACTTTGTTTTATTTTATTTTTTTTTGAAGGAAAGAAAAAAGCATTTATGAAGCACTTGCTGTTTGCTAAGTACTGTGCTAAGCTCTGAGGATACAAATAAATATAAGCAAAATGAAAGGTGGTGCCTACCCTCAGGGAGTTTATGTTCTAATGGAGACAGAGGCTTTAGGATTTTTTAAACCCTAAGAGAGAAATGGAGAATGCTAGTACTAGCTTACTTAAAAAAATTCTGTGTATATGTTGCCAGCTTCCCTCATTGCAAAATAATTTATTTTAAGGTGCTAGTTTTCCTTTACCCCAGTGATCTGGGCTGGGCCTGCCTCAGGGTCAGTTTCCTGGTAGTTTAGGTTGGAACTGAAAAAAAAAAAAAGACCCTCATAGACCATTTGACAATGGACAAAAAGAGATTTACTGAACCAATGCAGGAGGAAGATATTCAACAAGGAGAGACTTTGAGGACCTCTTAAGCTGATTTGACTGAGCAAAACTCTTTAGTGCTGACTTAGCCATCATTCTCCACCAGCCAAGCATCAGAGATGGTGGGAGCTCCTCATGGCTCTATTGCACTCAGGCAACCAGAAAGTGATGTCAGTAGCATGAGCTGTCAGCCCCCTTAACTAAGGAAGTGTTCAGGTTGTTCTCAGTACTTTTAAAGGAAAAATTAATTTAATTTGCACAGGGAGAAGAGTTAGGATGTTGCTCCCATCACACTTATGCATGTTCCTGTACTCTTCTGAACCCCACATTATTGTCATAAACAATCATTTCAATAATTTAAAACTACAAATTATAGGTTGAATGGTTTGTACTACATAGGAAAAAAGAAGGAAAAAGGAGAGAAATTTGTGGGTTTGAATGTTTTTCTTCTCTAGTCACATCCTCTATCAAATAGCTGAGCTGTGATATGGAGTAGGGAATTTGGATAGAAGAGCTATGATAGGTAGACTTTCTCTTTCCAAGTTCAGCTATTGTGAAAGGAAGCCCAGGTGCAATGAAGTTTGTGGGATAGGGAAAGAGCCAGGAGTTGACTGCTGCTTTGGGGAAAGGAGCGTCAGATGTTTCTAAGCCATATGGGGCCCCTGCAACCTTGTAAAGAAATAAGCCACCTATTTTTTTTTAAGAGCCTTAAGAATCATCAAGTGATTTAACTGTGGCTGTTTGATACTAATTTTAACTCCACTAGGGGGCACTGTTAACCATTAGCCTGATCCTATTCAAAGATAAAGAGCAGGCAATGAGTATGCCCAGGCTCACCTGTGTAGTTAGACCTACTACCCAAAACCTGAGGGAAATGGGGGAAGGGGGAATACTAACCTCTCAGACAGATCTTCAACCCCTAGCTCTGTCCTCTTGTGTATGGCAGTGCTCATATCGCTAGTCCCTAGCTGTGATTTGTGTGGATTTTTCCAATTAAACTTTGGTTTACCCATAAGAAACCTTTACTGTCCTCCACACTTCATTTCCATGGCATGTGAGCCTGGCATGATGTAGTGAACCTCAGAAATAATGGCTCAACTACATAGAGCACTCCACTCACCATCATAGAATAAAAAAGAACAAAATAAAAACATATTAAACAACTGCCCAATGGGTTGTGTCCCCAAGGCTTCTCCGAGACTGAGGCAGAGCAGCCAGTCCATGGAGCATGCCCAAGACCCAAGTGTTCTTAGACACAGTTTAAGCACTTAAGACTCCAGCGTTCCCAAGAAGTCACAGCACCTGCAACCTCAGGCCCTACTCATGGCCCAAGAATCCCCCGTCTGCTGTTCTACTCACAGCTTCCCAAAGAGACAAAGTCTAATTGGTGGGGGAACTCAAGAACCAGGGCTGCTTCTAGATGCTACTGTTTTCCTGCTTCTTGTTCTGTCACTGGAATTAATTTCTGATCCTGCCTTCTTGGCATGTTTGCTCATTGTCTGGGTCATATGAGACTCCAGTCAATCCTTGCCACCTCTTCATCACTGGTGGAGTGGTGGGGTAGAATCGAGAGCAGGCCAGGCACAGAGAACAACTCCTCTGGCTTCCATTGCTCCCTCATTACCTAGAATAACAACTACTCTGCTAATCATGCTTCCATCATTTCTTACCCACACTTCCCCTCAATTCCTCTATTCTTTGGCTCTTTTCAATTTCTCGGTTGTTGAGTATAGTGGGCATGCCCATGTTGGGAAGTTTTATGTCTATCACCTGAGAGGAGGAGATGACAGCTCCCTGGGACCTGGCTGCATCTCCCATTTCATAATGAAAGAAAATTAAGAAACTTATTTTCCCTATTCCATTTGTAGAATCACGTGCAGGACTTAGGACAAGGCTTGACTTGATCCATTGATTTATTTCATAAAGCTATTTTAGCAGGGTTATTTTACCCTTTAAGATGAATTTAGACATGAAATAGCTGAAGAAATCTCTGAATTTTTCAGTGCCAGTTTTACTTTGTTTTTAAAGTGGTATTAGAGGATTCTCTCACAGAGGTAGCTAGGTGGTTCAGTGGATAGAACACTGGGCCTAGAGTTGGGAAGATATGGGTTCAAATCCAGCTTTAGACACTTACTAGCTGTGTGACCCTGGGCAAGTCACTTAAACTGTTTGCCTTAATCCACTGGAGAAGAAAATGGCAAATCACTCCAGTATCTTTGTAAAGGAAGCCTTATGGACAGTGTTGGTGAGCTATGGTCCACAGGGTCATAAAGAGTTGAATACGACTAAATAACAACAGAGGATTCTCACACAACTTGAAATGAAGTTGGGGACAGCATGGTCCCATTATCTCATGATAATAATTTTTCTTCTAACAATAAACTCTAGGACTTAGCTTGCAGACATTCTTCCTCTTGATTTTAATTGCCCACTTATTTAAATCTGAACATCCTTTCTTTCCTCTGCCCCTCCCAAGGAACACCCATCCACCTAGCTCTGCCTTCAGGGTTGAACACAGACCTCTCATTTAGTCTCTTGCCTTATTCATTGAAAGCAGTACCCAGGATGATTATCATAAAGAATCTAAAAGGTAAGTTAGAAAGTTTTTACAGTGGTCTTATCAGTTAGTTATGACTTTCCAAATATACTTACAGGCATTAAACCTTGTTCTTTCTTAGTTTCTCTACTTCTCTAGATTCAATGTTTCATTAATTACTTCTTAGTTTCTTTCTAGACCCAGGTTTGATGGGAAGTGTTTTGGATAATCAGAGTTAAGCAAACATGGCTCAAGTTCACATCCTGTACGTTCTCTACCAATAGACCAATCATATAGCAAAACTTTTAGTTAGAAAGAATAGCAAAGTAAATGCTAAGGGGAATTCTTCCCCAACCCAGAGAGTTACAACATGGCACCCCTCCCAGCAAGTGGCCGTGCTCACTGTTGCTCTGCTCTGCTTTGCTTCTGCAGCTGTTTTTCCACCAAACCACTGCTGTCATCTGCTAGCACAGGCACTGTCTTTATTAAGTCTCATTACGTCTTTATGAGAGTGTCCAGCCATCATGCCTGTGACTAACTGACACATTTTCAGTTCCTTTATCAATTGGTACCACAGGACAATTGTGCCACACTCAGCTGGCACACAAAATGGCCTTGCATGACATTTTTTATTCCTACCTCCCAATTCCCACTAACCCCCACACTATAGAGCTAGCTTGATTGTTAAAATTTCAGCGTGAGCATTTACACGTTGGAATTTGGACAAGTGCTACAAACGAGGGCTTGACTTAATGTTTTGTTGATTGTTGAGACTTAGAGTGATAGGGGCAGCTAGGCGGCCAGTGGATAGAGCACCCACCCTAAAGTTGGGATGACCTGAGTTCAAATCTGGCCTCAGACCAAACACTTGACACTTACTAGCTATGTGACCCTGGGCAAGTCACTTAACCCCAGTTGCCTAAAAATAAAAAAAAAATTAAAAAAAGACTTAGAGTGATAAAAGAAAAGGTTAATAATGCAGATGAAACTTTAAAGTGTGCTGTTTGCATATTTTTTGGAGATCCAGTTGTTAAATGTTTACCAGAAAACCTCTGCCTGTACCCCATTCAAACACCAACAGAAAGTCCTCCTAAGGTCCTCAATATTTAGCTGGAGCAAGTAAATTATTTTCAAATGAGATAATAATTGTAAAGTGTTTAGCACAAAGTCTGACACATAGTAAGTGCTACCTAAATATTTCTTGTTATTATTTCATATCATGCCCCTGGCAGGTAGCCCAGCAGACCTCTGTCCCGTTCCCAAAGATGACAAAAATAGCACAGTCCCTACTTTTTAAGAGTTTGTCAGCTAAAAGGAAGTGGCTGACATGTACATAAATAGGTGTGATACAAAACAGATTTTGATAGTGGCTAAGGGAAAATTAATGCAAAGTCTTCATGGAAATTTTGAGGAGGGAAATATGACTTTTAGCCTGGAGGTTCAAGGCTTTCAAAGCTTTGAGCTGCCCTACATTTACATGAACTTACATAGCTCTTTAGGGTTTGCAAAACACTTTATTTGCAACAATCATGTAAGGTAGATAGCAAAAATATAATTATCCCAGTTTTATAGAAGAAGAATCTGAGACTCTAAGTGGTTAAGTGACTTGGTCATGATCATATACATAGTAAGTATCTGAGGGAGAATTCGAACCCTGGCTCCAAAGGCATTCACTACTCATTTCTTTTAGTTTTGCCCTTGGAGCCACACAGAATAAGGCTAATTCCCCCAGACTCTACTCCATAACTCTTCAAATACTTGAAGAGAGCCACTTACCCTGTCTTTATAGGTGGCAGTTTAAGTAGGGTAGGGCAGCTTGCCTCATAGCAGACAATTAATTTTTTAATAGTATTTTATTTTTTCCAATTTTTATATAGACAATTTTTAACATTCATTTTTAACATTTGAGTTCCAAATTTTCTCCTTCCCTCGTTTCCTTCCTCCATAAGACAGTAAGCAATTTGATATAGGTTTTATATGTGTAATCACGTAAAACATATTTCCATATTAGTCATGTCATGAAAGAAGAAACAGAACAAAAGGAAAAACCCATGAAATAAAGTGAAAATGGCATGCTTCAATCTTCATTCAGACTCAATCAGTTCTTTCTCTGGATGTGGATAGCATTTTCCATCATGAGTCTTTTGGAATTGTCTTGGATCGTTGTATTGCTGAGAATCGCCAAGTCTATTATAGTTGATCATTGCATAATGTTGTTACTGTGTACAGTGTTCTCCTGGTTCTGCTCACTTTACTTTGCCTCAGTTCATGTAAGTCTTTCCAGGTTATTTCTGAAATCTGCCTAATATAGACAATTTAGACGGTGCTAGAGAACTTTTCTTGGGATTGGTCCCTTCCATGAAGCCCATTTCATCTACTGTTGCTTGGGCTTCCCTGTCAAAGTCTTTCCCTTGGTGGTCACATTGTCAGTAGGGTAGAAACCCAAGCTATGCTTTCTCTCTACTAGATTGTACCCCAGGGGAATCCTACCTCACTGCTTGTGTCCCAGGTGAATATTTTGCTAATTAGGGCTAGGTTTCTAAGTCTTCCCTTTTACCAACTAACCCTGCCTATATCCACCATTACTTGTGTGTCATAGTTTCCAATACTGCCCCCTGCTCCTAGCTTTCTTTCTTTTCCATCCACTTCATAGCAACTTGAACTTAAAAGTTTTTTTAAGATAATTGAATGCATATGGCAGTACCTTGTATGTAGTTGGTGCTAAATAAAAGCTGAATATGTAAGCTTCTTAAAAACAGGTACTGTTTCACTTTGTCTTTGTATCTCAAATGCTTAGCTCAGTGCCTGGTACATAGTAGGCACTTGTCAAATGATTGCTGGTTGATTATTAAATTGAAGAAGAGAACATAAAATAGGTGGTTGGTAAGAGTTGGGTAGGCAGGATATAGCAACAGATGAAATTATTAACAATTATATTTACAAAGTTTTTTATGACTTAATCTTGGTTTTTAATACTATCTATAGTACTTTTGACTAACCATGGTATAGTGTAAAGAGCCTTAGCCATGGAATCAGGGAATCTGAGTTTAAATTCTACCTCTGAACTACTTGTGTGACTTTGGGAAAGTCATATAACATGGAAATTAGGGAGTGGGGAGTGGACTAGATAATCTCTGAGGTTCCTTCTGGCTCCATCTTTGAAATTCACATTTACTTATCACCGTTTCACAGAGAAGAAAACTGCCTCCAGAATGCTTCAATGACCCCTCTGCTTGTAACACAGCTAGTGAGTCTTAGAGCAGGAAGTAGACCCCAGGGCTCTTTCTACTGTTGTTTTAGTTGGTCCACGTTTTCAAAGAAGACCAATGACATCACTAGGTGATGTTTTGACTTGTATGTGAATTGGATTTACATGAGGCAGAATTGCACAAGGTCGTCAGCCTCGCTCTCTCCTCTGGAATCATGGAGGTCCAGTGGAAAGACCAAAGTCAAAACAACTGGTGGTGGTCCAGGATGCAGTGGATAGTTTTTATGTCTTCAGTGTCTGACCAAGCTCTACAGCACTCCATCCACAGTGCCTACTTCAGCTGCCTTAGGGTCACTGGAACAAGTTCTTCCCATCTGCCCATTCTGCCAGAAAGTCTTCACATGCTTGGATGGGCTTGCAGCTCCCTGTACCCTCATCCTCGTTTAGCTTGTCTACTGGTTTACCAGGGTGTGGCTGCTGGATATGCTACAGCTTTTTGGAGCCACAGGTGAGAGTTTGGTGAAAGATAGACACCAAAGGTGGATAAGCAGCCCTGAAAAGGTCCCGGCAAGCCCTCACACCAGAGATATTAGTCCTCTCTGAACACCCCGCTCTTTCTATTACCTATAGTGATATCACTTTGTCTCTGCTTTTGTAAAAATTTCCACCTTACTAATCTTTTCCAAACCCAAAGTTCATTAAATTTTTTTCTTTTTTTGTGGATCTGTCCCCTAATGATTGGCCTCCTACCCCGCACCTGCCCCAACCATCAATAACTTATTTATAAATAATGCATTAGATACAAACCCATCTAGAGGGATTTTCTGAAAGTCCCGATCTCTCTCCCAGAATGAACCATTTAAAGTACTTAATTAAAAAGGACTTTTTCAACATAGATTTAAATTACTTTGGTGACAGGGGCAGTAGGCCTTTGCTCCTTATGTCTTAAGGGGTTCAGCTGTTAGGCTTCATAGCCCTCGGAGAAGAGATAGGCCAAGAAAAAATGAAGGCACTACAGGAGAGGAGCTGACCCACTTATTACAGCTCTTAAGGAGTGGACAACCACTCATGGAATCCTTTGAGCCCCATAGCATTGTGGGTAGCTGGTGGATGGGACCCCATGCTAGACTTAGCCACTTTTCAGGACTATGCCCATGAGGGCATGAGCACCTTGAGAAGGATCTGTAGGGATACTGTGGTAACCTATATGATATGTTAGGATTAAAAAGGAATAAGGAGACTGGGAAACTTTCTATAAAAGGACGAGTGTTTTCCCTTCTCAAAGGTCCTTTCCAGCTCTAACATTCTATGAGCCTTTCACTAATGAGAGAACCACTGTATGAATAAATAAGAATTCGGAGCTACATAATATTTTTAAAAGAACTGCTATTTTATCATTTTTAGTATTTTTCCAATTACATGTAAAAATAATTTTTAATATTTGTTTTAAAAAAATTTTAAGTTCCAAATTCTCTCTTTTTCTCTTTTCACTTCCCCCTCCCTGAGAGAGCAAACAATTTGATATAGGTGATACATCTGCAGGGAAGCTAGGTGACTCAGTGAATAGAGTGCTGGGCTTAGAGTCAAGAACACCTGAATTCAAATCTAGCCTCATTCACTTCCTAGCTGTGTGACCCTGAGCAAGTTTCTTAAACCTGTTTGCCTCAGTTTCCTCATCTATAAGATGAGCTGGAGAAGGAAATAGCAAACCGCTTCAGTATCTTTGCCAAGAAAATCCCAAATGGGGTCACAAAGTGTCAGACACAACTGAACAACAACAAAATACATGTGCAGTCATGCAAGACATAGTTTTATATTAGTCATCTTGTAAAAGAAAACAGACCAAAATAAAAAAAGAAAGAAAACAAATCCATGAAAAAATAAAGTGAAAAAAAAAGATGTGTGCTTTGATTTGCATTGACTCCATCACTTCTTTCTCTGGAGATAGATAGTATTTTTCATCATGAGTCCTTTGTTTCATTATTTTAAGTACATTATTTTTAAGGCCTTATGAACAAATATAGACAAAATATAGCCCCTCGGAAGCCTGCCTTAATGAGCAGATCTGACCAATTTGTAATTAAAGAGCCTATTTATTGTCTATTTTTGTGCTTTCGAACAGTTTGTTCCATTAAGGATAAACATACCCTCTAAAATCTTGTTTACACTCTTTGTCTGCTTAGCAAACATTTTTGGGGGTGAGGATGGGAGCGGGGGCAGGAAGTTGAGGTGAACTTTAGCCTAATTCTTGGCTAATTATCACAAGGCTTAGAATTAACAAGGTTTTGCTGTGAGTTTTAAAATCTTAATGAGTGTCAGGATTTAGTACAATGAAGTTATTTTTATATCTCAGTAGGTTGCCTACAGAAATAACCCTTTGTGGATCTCAGCTGGTTAAGAGCACTGGTTTTGGGGTTAAAGAACTTGGGTTCAAATCCCAGTATTTACCCTGTGTGATCTTGGGCAAGTCACTTAAAGTTTCTGGGCCTCAGTTTCTTCATCTGTAAAATGAGCAGATTGGATTAGATGATCTTTAGTTCTAAAACTAAAGTTCTTCAAGTTCTAAATCTAAATCTCCCTACTCCCATCAGTGAGTTCCTCCTAGAGCTTCCATTTTGGGAAGGGGTCCAGACCCTTCTGGTCCTGTTGCTGGGTTTCTGGACTCCAAAATGATGCCTTTACTGCTGACTCATCTTGGACCTTCCCTCAGCACCTGGGGCTTCCTCAGCCTGGAGCATCCTACCACCCCTGGAGCCTGTTCACCTTGGAATATTCTTCTGCAGTCCCCCTCAATCCCTTCTCTCTTTTCCCTCTGACATCTCCTCACCCTGAAAGTTCAGTTCAGCCCTGCACTACTGGAAGCACACCCTGCCCCTGTGAGCCCTGCTTGGCTGGTTCCTCCCAGAACCTTCATTTGAAGGAAAATGCCCAGGCTAGCCATGTCTTCCTTTCCTTCCTCTGGACTTTCTCTACGATAGCACTGCACAGGGTACCTTCTCCCTCCACCCTCTTTTCAATTTCTTCCCCCATTAGACTGTAAGCTCCTTGAGGGCAGAGAATGTCTTTTTGTTTTTGCTTGTATTTGCTGTTGTTCATCCTTCATTTTTCTGAAAAAGACCAATGACATCAGGATGATGTCTTGACTTGCCTGTGAACTGGATTTAAGTGAGGCAGAGCTGCGTAAAGTTGTGAGCCTCACTCTCTCTTTCAGAGTCACTGAAGTCCAGTGGCAAGATAAAAGTCAAAATGACTAGTGATGGCCCAAGATCCAGTGGATGACCTTGCATCTTCAGTGTCTCACCAAGCTCTAAGTGCTCCACAGCACCTGCTTCAGTCTCCTTCAAGGTCTTTGGAACAAATTGTTCTCATCTCCCCATTCTGCTGGGGGAAGTCTTCACATGCTTGGGGTAGACAGCCCCCCTAACTCACCAACAAATCTGAGGCCTGAAGGATACCCTCAACCTGGTTAGCACATCTGCCAAGACAGCTTTATTGGGGTGTGGCCACTGAGCATGCTACAGCTTGTTGGAGCCACAGGCGAGAGTTGGGTGAAGGTGGACACCAAAGGTTCATGAGCAGCCCTGAGCTTGTGTTTATATTCCCAGTACTTGCTATAATTCCCAGCACATCATAAGCATTTACTAAATGCTTATTGACTTGATTTAGAGATACCAAATAATTCAACTCTAGGGGAGTTTTCTCTAGTCCTTGCCCATAAAGAAAACTTGGTCGAGTGCTACTGTGGGTGGGGGGGATGCGTGGAGAGAGGAGAGAAGAGAGAGGGAGAGACAGAGACAGAGATAGAGAGATAGAGAGACACAGAGAGACAGAGAGAGAGAGAGAGAGAAAGAGAGAGACAGAGAGAGAGACTTAGAGAGAGAGAGAGAGCAGAGCTATGGCTTAATATTTTTATAATTCCTTTGTTCTGGACATTGTGGAGGTAATGAAGAGAGTGAAGGATTTTTGTCAAGGACCTGGTTTCAGATCCTGTCTTGGACATTTACTATATATGTGATCATGGACAAGTCCTTTAACTACTCTGAGTCTCAAACAACTAATATAATAAGTTACAGACAGGCTGCCATGCCTCAGTGGAGACAGTTCCCACACTGACAAAACCTTAAGTCCTTGATTTATTAACACATTTGTCCCTCCAGAAAGCAGTGGTTACCCTTCATCTGTCTTCAACTCCCTAATTCTTAAACATTCCAAATATCTGAAGATCCTTTTCAACATCTAATCCACCACAAAACATTGAAAAACAAAATACAAAAAAAAGATGTGAGCATTTGGAGAAGGAAATAAGTTGAACATGTCTGTTTCGGATATTTCATTTTTTCCCCCCCCGATGAGATTTAAGTCACTTCTTATTTTGATAACTCACTAGGCAGAGTTTTAGCACTTTTTCATCATCTGGCCTTACAGGTTAAGAATGTGATGTCTAATATTTGTTTTGTATTTTTTTTAAACAATATTCCATGCCAGCAAACATTCTTGGATGGCCTGAAGAGTTTGTTGCATTGGGTGAATGGCCAAGAAAGCCTTGCCTGCTTCCTTTCTATTCTAGACCCAGGGATTCTGGGAGTGAAGTATCCTTTTCACCAGAAGGCATTGTTCAAGCCTCTGTATGGAGTTAAGCAGAAGTGGATCTTGCCCTTGAGGAGCTTGCAATCTAAGACAATATGATCCAGGTCAGGGGTGGGGAACCTGCGGCCTTAAGGTCACATGTGGCCTTCTAGATCCTAAAGTGCAGCCCCAGGTTCCCTTCCTGGATCCAGGTAAATGTGGAAAAGAGGAGGCAGTGAGGGGCAGAGAGTGCAGGAGACTTAGATTCATCCCTTGTCTGGATGATCTTGGGCAAGTCACTCCTCCCTAGGCCTCAGTTTCTTCATCTGTAAGATGTCAGGGTTGGGCTAGAAGGATGAGTGCTAAGGTCCCTCCTACCTCTCATCTGTGATGCTACAAACATTAGGGGAGCAAGCATGTAGAAAACACAGAGAAGGTAATTTGCATGGCTCCTACACGACCTTGCATCATCCTAGGTTGGAGGACACAGGGGTATTTTCTGGAGCCACTCTGAACTTCTTTTGTCTTCAGGACGGCATCCACATATACTGCGCTATTGACTCTTGAGTCTGCCCCGATGAGTAGTAATAACTTAGGTCTAGAGAACACTGTACAAAACACTTTCCTTACAACAGCCCTGTGAAGGTGTTCTTGTCAAGGTTGTTATCCTCTTTTTGTAGATGAGGAAGCTGAGGCTCGGAGAGGCTGGAAACTCTCCCAGCGTCACACAGCTTGGGAAGGTCTGTGATTCAAGCTAACATTTTCTGACTCTAGGTCTAGCTTCAGGCAGCCTAGTATAGCAGAAGGAACACTGGAATTGGAGTAAGGAGACTGCAATTTTAACTCTGGGTCCAAATATCTATCTCTAATTAGCAACTGTATAACCTTGAATAAACTGCTTACCCTCTCTGGGCCTCAGTTTCCTTGTTTGTAAAACAAATGATTGGAATAGAGATATTCTCGGGAGCATTTCATCTCTAAATATTAGGACCTTCAGTCCTCTTTGCATTAGACATCTGCACCAACTCTGCTGCCTGAAGTCTCAGGCCCAGAGCCAGGCTGGCTTCCCGGGATGAGGGAAGCCTTGGTCTTGTGATGTTTGTTTGATACCCAGGGAGCCTGCTACCTGCCTGAACTCCACCTTATTGCTCACTGGCAATGGCCAAGGATGAGTGACCTGTGTCAGGCCAAGGGTGGAAGAGAATTGTCTTACTCCATCTCCCTCATGGGGCAGCTAGGTGGCGCCATAGTGCACAGAACACTGGGCCTGGGGTCAGGAAGACCTGAGTTCAAACCCAACCTCCGACACTTACTATCTGGGTGACCATGGGCAAGTCACTTCACCTTGTTTGCCTCAGTTTCCTCCTCTGTAAAATGAGCTGGAGAAGGAAATGGCAAACCACTCTAGTACCTTTGCCAAGAAAACCCCAAACGGGGTCACAAAAAGTTGGACACGACTGAAACGACTGAAAATCTTCTCTATGGAATTCTGGGCAGAGTTCCAGGCTACGTGAACCAAAGTCCATTCTTGTGACAAGGCCAGCAGATAACAGTCCCACCACCTGGGCAGAAAGGAGGGAAGGTAGAAGCTCAGTTTGAAAGTGATCTCTTGCTGTCCCCGAAAGGCCCCAGGGTCCAAAGTGGTCCAAATTGCCCAGAAGCAAAGTATCTGAAACGATTCTGTAGCCAGGGTTTATTCCCATTTGCTCTATGATTTTGGAACATAAATTTCTCACCTTGTTCTCAGGTAATCATAAATACTATTGCTACCCCTAATTGCACCTCTGATCATACCTGAATAGGAGACAGTGTGGCCCAAAGGAAAGGGCACTGGATTTTGAATCCTAGGACGCTGGTTTGAGTCTTTGCTAGTGTCGACCTGAAAGTTGGTTAAAGAGGCAGCAAGCTAGGTGATAAGTATATCCATATTGTGTATTCCCTTAAGTTAGTGACATGTATATGGAGCCAGAGCTTTAACTCTGACTGATTCAAGCAATTTTAGGAAGACATTTAAGTCCTGACTCAGGATGTCTGTGTTACTAAAAAAAAAAATATAGCCTCCATATGTTTTTAACATATAGCATGAGAAAGGAAGTTTCTTAGTTGAATAGGTTGTAAATATAATAAGACAAGAGAAGTAACAAAGTGTCAATTGGAATTACAGTCCCAGGATATCTGTGTTTCCCCTACATATGTCCATAGGATGTCTAGATAAGCAAAAGTCCCACTGTTCAAGGCAATGTCTAGTCCCAGGCATCCTGTCCTTTGTGATCACAAACAGGAAGAATGCTGGTCAGTTTCACCTGGTCCTGTAGTTGCTGACATAGGAAGGGGCATTTTTAATTCATTCAGAGAAAAAAGATTAATTCAGGTCTTTGGCCCTTATTGGGGCTCAACTGATCT
Organism: Vombatus ursinus; assembly: GCF_900497805.2. Taxonomy (NCBI): domain Eukaryota; kingdom Metazoa; phylum Chordata; class Mammalia; order Diprotodontia; family Vombatidae; genus Vombatus; species Vombatus ursinus. The sequence goes on from NW_020954737.1 coordinate 8,946,861, forward strand.
TAAATGATTATCACTAGTGAATAGAGGCTCACAGATTTAGAGCTGGAAAGGACCTTGGAATTATTTAGTCTCACCTTGATTTTATAGATGAAGAAAATGAGGTCCACAGGGATTGAGTGGCTTGTCCAATATCACTCAGTGACATCTAAGATTCAGGTCCAGCAGTCTCTGTTATACTGTAATGCCTTCTCTTCCTACCTGTTTGATCTTGATCAAATTGCTTAACTTCTCTGAGCCTCAGTTTCCTTATCTATCAAACGAGGGGTTTGGACTTGATGAATAAGGGAATGAAAAATCATGTACTAAGCCTGTATTATGTGCCAAGCATTAAGCTCAGTGCTAGGAATACGAATAGAAAAGTAAGGTATTTCCTGCTCTTAAGAAGTTCACATTCTAATGGGGGAGACAGCATATACAGAAGGTTTCCACTGCAAGTCCGTTGGCCCTAGGACGCAGCTGCAAATCAGATAGCAGTGTCTCTACTTTCATTTCCATTTCTTTAATGTAATGTAATGAAATCATGACGGCAGTTAGGTGGCACAGTCTGGAGTCAGGAAGACTTATCTTTCTGAGTTCAAATCTGGCATCAGTCACTTACTAGCTGTGTGACCCTGGGCAAGTCACTTACTCCCATTTGCCTCGGTTTCCTCATCTGTAAGATGAGCTGGAGAAGGAATTGGCAAACTACTCCAGTATCTCTGCCAAGCCCAAATGGGGTCAGATATGACTGAAGAACAACAAAAATAAAATCACATTGGTTTTTGGATAATGAACAATTTGATAGTGACTTTGGTGGCAAGAACTTTCTTTTAAGGGTGTTCAGGAGCTGTGACTGCAGCCCCTGCTGGAGCAGATGCCCAGCTGCATCCCCACAAGGGTGGCTTTCCAGGGTGATGGCTGTGGGCACTGGGGTGGGGGAAAGCATTGCTATTCCCAAGGCTCTGAAGATTCCTTGACTTCCAGTCTGTTCTGTTTGACTCTTGAGACTGAAGGATACTGACTACTGTACTTCCTACAATGTCACCTTCAGTGATCATTCAAGCTGTCTGTGTCTCTGATTATGATGAGGATGGGATCTAGACCCCAAAAAGGAAACCCTGGACTCTCCCACATGGCCAAATCTCTGGTGTTCTCCTGAGGCTATAATTCCATACTTCCCTATGACCCCAGGCCACTTCCCACCTTTAACCCTATTTAGGCTCCATTTTCCCTTGCCCACCCCTGGAGTTCTATTACCTCAAAGACTACTTGGCTACTCCTAGATCCCTCCCACAGGCTTTCTGTATATAAGGTCTATCTTGTCTCCATTGAGATGCTCAGATTCCTAAAATCTAGCCCCTGCTCTGATTCTTATAATCTAGTCAATAAGCCAATAGCTTACTAATGTTCAGACTCCTTAAGAGTCTGCCCAGCATGATGGATGTTCTAATAAACCTTGTCTTTGACTGAAAGAAGTCTTGGGTCGAATTCTTTCGAGTAGGACCCGTGGGTTGCGATTTTGGGGTCCAGGACCCCTGAACCCCTAAACTGCATCAATTATTTATCTGTAAGAGGTGAGGGGCTTGGACTAAATGGTCTCTGATGTGCTTTTTAGGCAATGTCGAAGATCTTAGGAATCATAGTCTTTGACTTGGAAAAGAACCTCAAAAAGATGATTTGTTCTTGAGCTTGAATCTGGTTTATATTCTGGAATGAGGAGGAGCTCACCTTTAAAAAAAAAAGTTCTCTGCCCTTGTAATTTGTACCATTGTGATAGTATTGAGGTATGTGGTTTGGGGTAGGACTTCTGTTTGTCTTAGAATACTGGGTGGAGGGGGCCACTTTATGCTAAGACATTAACAGGGGTTTAGAACAGAATGTGGAGAGTTCCTGGTGAAGTTTACTAGTGTTGAAGTTTAGGGGTTAGGGTTACTGGGACCCTGAAATCTCAACATGCAGGTTCTGCCCAAATGAATTCGACCCAAGCCTTCTTTCAGTCAGAGACAAAGTTTATTATAGATCATCCATATTGGTCAGACTCTTAAGGAATCTGAACATCTGTGAGCTATTGGCTAGGTTCTTAAGGAATCAGAACATTTGTATGGCTAATGCAAGTGGGTCAGATCTTAAGAATCTGAGCCCTTGGTTAGGTTCTTAAGGAATCTAAGCACCTTAATGGAGACAAGATGAACCTTATATACAGAAAGACTGTGGGAGGGATCTAGGAAGGATCTTGATGGGAGTGACTGGGAGGATGAGAATGGGGTCTCCATAGGGTCAAGGGTAGGAAGTAGCCAGGGGCCACAGGGAGGTAAGACAATAGAGGGCTAGGCTAGGCTAAGGGTCACAGAGAATTGGGAGGTTGGGCATAGGATAATGAAAGGCCAGTTGGTAGGATTATAGCCTCAGGGGACCACCAGAGACCTCCTTGATCAAGTGGGAGAATTCAAGGAGAATCCTTTAGAGAAATTGGCCCCAAATTCTTTTTGGGGTAAGGGGCAAAGGTCTCGGCTTGGGCCCGTATCCCATCAGTAGTACCCATAAATAATCAAACCATGAAAATGCAACTAGGACTAACTCTGATTATCATCTGACTATAGTCTCCTATATAATATTTGGAACCTACTTCTTGGGAGGAGAAACTCTTCTCAGAAAGCAACTTGGTGTAGTGGGAAGAAGTCAGAGACCTGTGGTAGAATCTCATCTTAGACACTTATTCGCTATGTGGTCACTTAACTTCTCAGGGACTCAGTTTCCTCATCTGTAAAATGAGGACACAAATTCTTGAACCACCTACCTATCTTATAGGGTTGCTTTGAGGGAAAGTTCTTTGCAAACCTTCAAGTGCCATAAAAATACGAATTGTTACCATATAAAGTCAATGAATGGATGACTTTTGTGCAGATTAATAATCCTCATCTGTCCCAGATCTAGCCATTTTAGATCTAGGTCACAGCAATTCTAGAAGACCTAAGGCCGGGGGTGGTGTGGTGCTCGAATGAGATAAAGGAGGGACACAAAGTACTTCGCAAACCTTAAAATGCTGTAACAATGTCAACTGTTATTGCTATTATTATTAATTATTAGCCTCTACTCACCAGGCCTCCAGTCTAGTGGTGACTTCATTCCTCGAGTTTTCTACCACCCTTCTGCTGAGCTTGATCGATGTTTATAGAGCAATAGAGGAAGGTGCTGGGAAATGTTTAACAACTCTGCCTCTGGGAGTGTGTGTGAGGGGCAGTGATGTATGAACACACACTTTTAAATTTAATCTGCATTATTAATACTCTTTAAAGTCTAGATAATCAACAAAACAATAGATTAAAACCGTAATTATAGCCATTGCTGATTTTTGCAGTGTAATTGCTTACACTGAATATTTAACAATGTGCTCTTATAAGCGGCTTAGTGATGGCTGGCTGCTGCATACCGGACCTAAGGCAGTGTGTGTGTGTGTGTGTAGGGTGGTGTTATTGGAAACAATGCTGGAAAGACCTGAATTCTGATAGGCAGTGTGGTTCAGTGGCTCCGAAGCCAGAGGCCCTGTTTTCAAATTCTTCTTCTGACCTCGAGCAAATCACTCAACCTTAGGTGCTTGTTCTTTTTTAATCCTTAAAACAAGGGGATCCATCTAGATAGTTTCTGAGCTTGCTTCTAGATCCATGCTTTAGAATGAAATCTTTCAGGTGCTTACTAGGTGTGGGGTCTTGGGTAAGTCATGTAACCTCAGTTTCCTCACCTGTAAAATGGTGATAATAGCACTTTTGGTACACCAACTTTGCAGAGTTGTTGTGAGGATTACATGAGGTATGGAAAAGTCTTTGCAAACCTGAAATGCTACATGTTAATTGTGATTATTATCACTAAAGGGTTCTGAGATGTGTCAGTGGAAGGAGTGGCCACACTGATGAAATTACAGATCTTTGAAATATTACATTATGACACAGTCTTGTAGGATGTATGACATGGATAGAAAGCAGGGAGTCAGGGAGCCTAGTTAAGAGAGTATTTCCCTAGGAGGGCTCGTGGTAAATTTTTCTAGAATGTAAAACTATTGCTAACAAAAATCCTTACTTTTTAAAACGTATAAACTTAACGTCTGATGACTGCTTCTACTGGCTTTTTCTTCCCTTCTGGCTCCTTCTTCCCCAGCTGGAAGTCAGCATCTCCTGAGCTATTGCAAAAAAGGCCAGACTCTATGAATCAGCTCCATTCTTGAGCATCACTGGGCCTGAGGCTGTCATCATAGTGTGCAGAGTGTACAAGCTTCCCAGGAGAGATGAAGCAGGAGCTTCTAAAATCTTGGCCTGCTACTGTGTCTAACATTTCCTCCAGTAAAGTTATTGCTTTGGGTCTCTGGGGATCTCTAGTTGAAATATTAAAAACTTACTTTGAGAGGTGGCTCATTCCCCAATTAGCTGAATTCTTGGAAGCTACTAGTAGGGCTCTGAAGGAGTGGGGATACAGAACAGGTGAGCCTTTTTTGGGGGGAGGGGAAATAAGTGCTAGGGGAAAGCCTGAGTATATGGGACACTGACTGAGGAGGGTAGGTTTGAGTGGAGAAACTGGAAAATTAGAAAAGAGGAAGAGTGACTAAAAGGGAAAACAAGGGTTCCAAAGACCTCTGCCAAGGCCTTGACTATGGGCTGCCCTGTACTCTAAAGCATGATTCGGAACCACAGGTCTCTCTGCCTAATAAAAGTTTCCCATGGAACCAAGTGATTCCAGGGCCTAGTTCCTATCTAGCAGTGTTTGCTCATGAAAAAAGCAAACTGGGAGGAGATCAAGAAGACACTTCTTCCTTAGTTCAAAAATGACCTCAGATACTTATGAGCTGTGTGACCCTGGGCAAGTCACTTAACCCTGTTTGCTTCACTTTCCTCATCTGTAAAATAAGCTGGAGAAGGAAATGGCAAACCAATCCAGGATTTTTGCCAAGAAAACCCCAAATGGGGCAGCTAGGTGGTGCAGTGGATAGAGCACTGGTCCTGGAGTCAGGAGGATCTGAGTTCAAATGTGGCCTCAGACACTTAACACTTACTGGCTGTGTGACTCTGGGCAAGTCATTTAACCCCAATTGCCTCACTGAAAAAAAAAAAAAAGAAAACCCCAAATGGTGTTACAGAGTTGGGCACAAGTGAAAATGGCTGACAACAAGAAAGAAATATTCATCAGAGAAAAAGTCATAGAATTAAGGGAGATCATGACGTGTCTAGGGTTATATGGTCAATGTGTGTCAGAGGTAGAATTTGAACCCAAGTTTTCCTGACTCTGAAAAATATCCCCCCCCCAATTGTAAATAGTTTGGAGTTTATACTGGCAGTTCTTTTTGTTTTGATTGTTTCTGTTCAGCTGGTTATTAAAAGTTAATAATAAAAAGTTCTTTATTTATTTTTAAATAATATTTTATTTTCCCAAGTTACATGTAAAGACAATTTTTAACGTTTGTTTAAAAAATTTTTAGTTTCAGATTTTCTCCTTCCCTCCCTCCCCTTCCCCCTCCCTGAGATGGTAAGCAATTTGATATAGGTTATATGTACAATCATGCAAAACATATTAACATATTAGTCATGTTGTTAAAGAAGACCTAGCTCCAAAGGAAAAAAAAATGAAAAAAATGCAGAAAGTGAAAAATAGTGTTCTTCAATCTGCATTCAGACTCTATCAGTTCTTTCTTTAGAGGTGGATAGCATTTTTCACGATGAGTCCTGTGGAATTGTCTTGGATCATTGTATTGCTGAGAATAGCTAAATCTTTCACAATTGATCATTGTACAAGGTTACTGTTACTGTGTTCAATGTTCTCCTGGTTCTGCTCACTTCACTCAGCATCAGTTCATATAAGTCTTTCCAGGTTTTTCTGACATTTGCCTGCTCATCATTTCCTGTAGCATAGTAATATTCCATTACATTCATATAATGCAATTCGTACAGCCATTTCCCAATTAATGAGCATCCATTCAATTTCCGATTTTTTTGCCACTACAAAAAGTTGCTACAAATACATATTTTTTTTCCTGCATAGGTCTTTTTCTTTTTCCTTTTTTTTTTTTTTAAATCTCTTTGGGATACAAACTTAGTAGTAGTATTGTTGGATCAGAGGGTATACACAGTTTTATAGCTCTTTGGGTATAGTTCCAAATTGCTCTCCAGAATGGTTGGATCAGTTTACAAGTCTACTAATAGTGCATTAGTGTCCCAGTTTTCCCACATCCATACCAACATTTATTTTTTTATAATATTTTATTTTCCTTCCAATTACAGGTTAAAACAAAATCTTAAACTTTTAAAAAAAGCTTTGAGTTCCAATTCTATCCCTCCCTATTTCGTTTCCCTCCCCCCCAGATGGTAAGCAATCTGATATAGTTTGTACATTTTCAATCACGTAAAACATTTCCATATTAGTCATTTTGTACAAGAAGACTCAAATGAAAAAAGAAGGAATGAAAGAAAGAAAGTGAGAAATGGCATGCTTCAATCTGTATTCAGACAGTATCAGTTCTTTCTCTGGAGGTGGATAGCATGCTTCATCATGAGTCCTTTGGGATTGCCTTGGATCATTATATTACTGAGAATAGCTAAGTCATTCATAATTATTCATCATACGATATTGCCATTAGTATGTACAATGTTCTCCGGGTTCTGTTTACTTCACTTTGCATCAGTTCATGTAAGTCTTTCCAGATTTTTCTGTAATCATCCTGCTTGTCATTTCTTATAGCACAAAAATATTCCATCACAATCATATACTATAGCTTGTTTAGTCATTTCCCAATTCATGGACATCTTCTTGATTTCCAATTCTTAGCCACCACAGAAGAGCTGCTATAAATATTTTTGTATAAATAGGAACTCCCCTCCCCTGTTTTTGGATGTCTTTGGGATATAAACCTAGTAGTGGTATTGCTGTATCAAAAGGTATGCACACTTTTATAGCCCTTTGGGCATAGTTCCAAATTGCTCTCCAGAATGGTTGGATCAGTTCACAACTCTACCAACAATGCATTAGTGTCTCAGTTTTCCCACATCCCCTCCGATATCCAACATTTCCCTTTTCTGTCATATTAGACAATCTGATAGGTGTGAGGTGGTACCTCAATGTTGTTTTAATTTGTATTTCTCTAATCAATAGTGTTTTAGAGCATTTTTTCATACGACTATAGATAGCTTTGATTTTTTTTTTGTCTCAAAACTGCCTGTTCATATTTTTTGGTCCTTTATCAATTGGGGAATGACTTTTATTGTTATAAATTTGACTCAATTTTCTATATATATAAGAAATGAAGCCTTTATCAGATACCTGCTATAAAGATTTTTTCTAGTATTTTCAATTAATTAATTAATTAATTTTTAGTTTTTAACATTCACTTCCACAAGATTTTGGGTTCCAAATTTTCTCTCTATCTCTCCCTTCCCCCCCAAGATGGTGTGCATTCTTAATACCCCTTACCCCAATCTGTCTTCTTTTCTATCTCCCCTCCTTCTCTTATCCCCTTCCCCTTCTATTTTCCCATAGGGCAGAATAGATTTCTATACTCCATTACCTGTATATCTTATTTCCCAGTTGCATATAAAAACAATTTTTAATATTCATTTTTAAAACTTTGAGTTCCAAATTCTCTCCCTTTGTCCCTCCCCATTCACCCTCATTGAGAAGGCAAGCAATTTGATATAGGTTATACATGCATAGTCATGCAAAACATTTCCATAATAGTCATATTGTGAAAGATTATATTTCCCTCCATCCTATCCTGCCCCATTTTTTCTATTCTCTCCTTTGACCTTGTCCCTCCTTAAAAGTGTTTGCTTCTGATTGCCCCCACCCCCATTCTTCCCTCCTTTCTATCACCCCACTTATCTCTTTCCCCCCTATTTTCCTCTAGGGTAAGATAGATTTTCATACCCAATTGAATGCATATGTTATTCCCTCCTTAAGTCAAATTTGATGAGAACAAGATTCACTCATTCGCTCTCACTTCTCCCCTGTTCCCCTCCACTGTAAAAGTTTTTTTTGCCTCTTTTATGTGAGATAATTTACCTCATTCTACCCCTCTCCTTCTCCTTCTCCTAGTACAAACCTCTTTCACCCCTTAATTTTAATTTTTAGATATCATCCCTTCATATTCAACTCACCCTGTGCCCCCCCATATATATGTATATATATATATATATATATATATATATATGTATATTCCCTCTAACTACTCTAATACTAAGAAAGGTCTTATGAATTACAAATATCATCTTTCCATGTAGGAATGTAAATAGTTTGACTTTAATAAGTCCCTTATAATTTATCTTTCCTGTTTACCTTTTCATACTTCTCTTGAGTCTTGTACTTGAAAGTCAAATTTTCTATTCAACTCTGATCTTTTCATCAAGAATGCTTGAAAGTCTTCTATTTCATTGAATATCCATTTTTTCCACCAAAGGATTATACTCACTTTTGCTGGGTAGGTGATTCTTGGTTTTAATCCTAGCTCCTTTGGCCTCCAGAATATGTTCCAAGCCCTCTGATCCCTTAATGTAGAAGCTGCTAAATCTTGTGTTATCCTGATTGTGTTTCCACAATACTTGAATTGTTTCTTTCTGGCTGCTTGCAATATTTTCTCCTTAACCTGGGAACACTGGAATTTGGCTATAATATTCCTGGGAGTTTTCCTTTTGAGATCTCTTTCAGGTGGTGATCAGTGGATTCTTTCAATTTCTATTTTACTCTCTGGTTCTAGAATATCAGGGCAGTTTTCCTTGATAATTTCTTTATAGATGATGTCTAGGCTCTTTTTTTTTTTTAATCATGGTTTTCAGGTAGTCCAATAATTTTTAAATTATCTCTTCTGGATCTGTTTTTCAGGTTAGTTGTTTTTCCAATGAGATATTTCACATTTTCTTCTATTTTTTTCATGCATTTGGTTTTGTTTTATAATTTCTTGGTTTCTCATAGAGTCATTAGCTTCCATTTACTCCATTCTAATTTTTAAGGAATTATTTTCTTCAGTGAGCTTTTGGACCTCCTTTTCAATTTGGTCAACTGCTTTTTAAGGCATTCTTCTCCTCATTGGCTTTTTGGATGTATTTTGTCATTTGGGTTAGTCTTTTTTTTAAGGTGTTATTTTCTTTAGTATTTTTTTTGGTTCTCCTTTAGCAAGCTGTTGACTCATTTTTCATGATTTTCTTGCATCACTCTCTTTTCTCTTTCAAGTTTTTCCTCTACTTCTCTTACTTGCTTCTCAAAATCCTTTTTGAGCTCTTCCATGGCCTGAGACCAATTCGTAATTTTCTTGGAGGCTTTGGATGTAGGAGCTTTGACTTTATTGTCTTCTTCTGGTTGTATGTTTTGATTTTCTTTGTCACCAAAGTAAGATTCTGTGGTCTGACTTTTCCCCCACTGTTTGCTCATGTTCCCAGTCAATTACTTGACTTTTTAACTCTTTGTTAAGGTAGGGCTCTGCTTCCAGTGTGGAGGATGTACTGTCCCAAGCTTCAGGGGTTTTGTGTAGCTGTTTTCAGAGATACTTCTAGAGACCTGTAAAAATTTCAGTTCTTCCAAGGTGTTATGATCAAAGGAGGGATGTTTCCTCCTTTTCTGGTCTGTGCTCTGGTCTGTGAGTGACCACAATCACTCTTTTCTGCCTTGGAACTGAGGAGGATTCTCTCTCCACCACCACTACTAGCTCCATCACACCAACGCTCCTTCTCACTCCAGGACCGCAACCCAGGACTGCAACTGAGATCCAAACATGGGCAAAGCAAGAGAACCCTGCCTCAGCACCAGCAAAGAGATCCCTGCAATTCCCCTCTGATCAGCCACTCAATATTCCCCACTGTCTGTGGGCCCAGAGCTCCATCAACCATCCAGGTTGTCTTGGGCTGGAAATTTGTTTCACTCTGTCTTTTTATGGGTTCTGCTGCTCTAGAATTTGTTTAGAGCCATTTTTTACAGGTATTTGGAGGGGTTTGGGGGACAGCTCAAGCTAGTCACTGCATTTATTCCACCATCTTAACTATAAAGATTTTTTCCTCAGCTTTTTGCTTTCCTTGTAATGTAGTTTTCAAAATTGTCCATTTTATAACTAGTAATGCTCTCTATCTCTTGTTTGGTCATAAATTCTTCCCTTCTCCAGAAATCTGACAGGTCAACTGTTCCCTGCTCTCTTAATTTGCTTATGGTTATCACCTTTTATGTTTAAACCACATACCTGTTTTGACTTTATCTTGGTGTACAGTGTGAGATGTTGGTCTATACCTAGTTTCTGCCATACTATTTTCCAGGTTTCCCAGCAGTTTATGTCAAGTAGTGAGTTCTTGTCCCAAAAGCTGGAGTCTTTGGGTTTGCCAGACACTAGATTATTATGACCATTTACTACTGAGTCTTATGTGCCTAATCTGTTCCACTGACCCACCACTCTATTTCTTAGCCAGTAGCAGAGTTGATGATTACTGCCTTATAATACAGTTTGAGACTTGGTATGGCTAGGACTCCTTCCTTCACATTTGTTTTCATTAATTTCCTTGATATTCTTGACCTTTTGTTCTTTCAGAAGAATTTTGTTATGATTTTTTCCTAGCTCTATAAAATAATTTTTTGGTGGTTATACTGGTGTGTCACTGAATAGGTAAACTAATTTAGGTGGAATTATCACCTTTTTTATATTGACTCAGCCTACCCATGAGTAATTGATATTTTAAAAACTGCTTAGATCTGACTTTATTTGTATGAAAAGTGTTTTATAATTTTGCTCATATAGTTCCTGGGTTTGTCTCTGCAGATAGATTCCCAAGTATTTTGTATCATCAACAGTTATTTAAAAAGGAATTTCTCTTGCTATCTCTTGCTGCTAGACTTTGTTGGTTATAGATAGAAAGTATATCATCTTATCATCTTCAAAGAATGATAGTTTTGTTTCCTCACTGCCTATTGCTTCAATTTCTTTTTCTTGAAATAATGAACAACTTTAGCAGTTGCAAGATATAAAATAAACCCACATGAATCATGATGAACTCCCCTAACTTTTCAGGGGTTGGGGCCAAGTACTGCTGTATCATAGAAGGGAGTAGAGCATGACAAACATTCTGTAAAATCATTCTACTTCTCCCAAGTTTCATGGGAAGTCAATTCTTTTTTTAAATAAGTTTTTATTTATGTATCCTGTTTTCTTTATATTACCATAATTCTCCCCCCTCCCCAAGTATCCTTCCTCTCCCAGGGAGCCACTCTATATTATAAATATTTTTGAAGGAAAAAAGAGGGAAAAATCAGCAGAATGGATTAGTACATTTAATAGAATATGAAAATATTTGCAATGTAACACACCTTGTAGACCTAGAACCTCTGCAAAGGGCTGTGTTTGTGTGTGTGTGTGTGTTGTTTGTGTTTTCTCTCTTCTTTTGAGTCATGATTGTTTTTTGTAACTTTGCAACATTCACTTTTGATTTTTTGTGGTCATTCTTTTTATTTATATCAATGTAGACACTGTATATTATTTTCTAAGGGATTTTACCATTCTCCCATTATCCCTGGTGTTCCCACCATGTCTAGCTCTAGTTTGTCAGATCCTGGGGCCCTAGTCAGAAGTAACAGCTTCAGGCTGCTTATACTGCCAGCTCCATTCTCCCTACGTCCTCTGCCTTCACCTCTCCCAGTTTCCATGGATGACTCAAAGCAGCTTGAATCCCTGGGTCAATTTTTGCCCTTAAAAATCTTCTTAACTTCTGAACTTGGGAGCTCTGCCAGCTGATCACATGTATTCAGCACATGAAGTCCTACTTTTCTCCAAGCCACTGATGAACTGGCTATCCAAAGTCTGGAAATCTTCTTGCACTGTGTGCCAGTGACAGGAGACTGTGTTTGGAGAGCTTATCTGAAGATTATCTACAGCTGCCCAAACTTCTTTGATGTAGAAACAGGGCTACGTGCTTCCAGGGACAAGCTCCCTTTGCCCATTCAGCATTTTAGGAATGGTTTGTTTTTCCATATCCACAGGTCTAAGGCACTTTCCCATCTTCCACTTGTTCCATTCCTTATAACCTAATTGGGTTTGGATTCTATACTCATGTTAGAGAAGAAGCCATTGGAAGGAGCCTAGAGAGTCCATAGTAACAATGGCAGTAGATGGGTAATAGCAATAGCTGAATTATATTCAATAAACATTTACTAAGCAACTATTGTGTAAGAGGCATCGTCATCATCATCGTCATCATCATTTATTAAGTACTTACTATGTTCCAGGCACTGTGCTAAGTTCTGGAGGAATAGTCATTACTCTGGTACTCAGTGCCTGAAGGCCAGGTATATTACATATTTCACTTCTTAGCCAGGGTTCCCCTTTAAGCTGGGTGGTATGTAGTCTCTGCCATTGGCTCAAACCCTATACCCCAATTGTTACCCCAGTTTTCAGGGACTAAGCACACCAGTTCCATTTAACCATTTAACACATTAGCTTTTTTTTTTAAACATTTAATAGTATTTAATTTTTTTCCAATTACAATAAAGATAGTTTTCAACATTCATTTTTCTAAGACTTTGAGTTGCAAATTTTTCTCCCTCTCTCCCTTCCCTCCCCCCTCCCCAAGACAGCAAGCAATCTGACATAGACTTTATATGTACAATCATGTTAAATATATTTCCATATTAGTCATGTTGTGAAAGAAAAATCAGAACAAAAGGGAAAAAACAGGAGAAAACAAAATGAAAGTGAAAATAGCATTCTTCGATTTGCATTCAGACTCCACAGTTCTTTCTCTGGATGTTAACACATTAGCTTTTACAAAATAGTATTTACTTCAAAGGTTTTGTAAGAATGAACATACAACTTGTTCAGCCATTCCCCAATTGATGGGCGTTACCTCAATTTCCAGTTCTTTGCCACCACAAAAAAGAGCTGCTATAAATATTTTTGTACATGTGGGTCCTTTTCCCATTTGTCTAATCTCTTTGGGATATAGTCCTAGAAGTGCTATTGCTGGGTCAAAGGATACGCACATTTTTATAGCCCTTTGGGCATAGTTCCAAACTGTTCTCCAAAATGATTGGATCACGGGACAGCTAGGTGGTACAGTAGATAGAGCACTGGCCCTGAAGTCAGGAGGACCTGAGTTCAAATCCGGCTTCAGACCAAACACTTGACACTTATTAGCTGTGTGACCCTGGGCAAATCACTTAACTCCAACTGCCTAAAAAAAAACAAAACAAAAAAAGTGGTTGTATCAGTTCACAACTCTACCAACAATGCATTAGTGTTCCAATTTTCCCACATCTTCTCCAACATTTATCATTGTCCTGTTTTGTCATGTTGACCAGTCTGATAGGTATGATGTGGTACCTCAGAGTTGTTTTGATTTGCATTTCTCTAATCAATAGTGATATAGAGCATTTTTTCATATGACTATGCACGGCTTTAATTTCTTCATCTGAGAACTCCCTGTTTATATCCTTTGACATTTATCAATTGGGGAATGACTTGCATTCTTATAAATTTGACTTAACTCTCTATATATTTTAGAAATGAGGCCTTTATCAGAGATACTGGTTAGAAAAATTCTTTCCCAATTTTCTACTTTCCTTCTAATCGTGGTTACATTGGCTTTGTGCAAAAACTTTTCAATTTAATGTAATCAAAATTATCCATTTTGCATTTTGTAATGTTCTCTATCTCCTGTTTGGTCATGAGTTCTTCTGTTCTCCATAAATCTGATAGGTAAACTATTCCTTGCTCTCCCAGTTTGCTTATAATATCAGCCTTTATATCTAAATCATGAACCCATTTTGACTTTATTTTGGTATATGGTGTGAGATTTTGGTCTATGTCTAGTTTCTGCCATATTCTTTTCCAGTTTTTCCAGTGATTTTTGTCAAATAGTGAGTTCTAATTCCAGAACCTTGGGTCTTTGGGTTAATCAAATAGTTACCATAGTCATTGACCACTGTGTCTTGCATACCTAACCTATTCCACTGATCCACCACTCTATTTCTTAGCCAGTACCTGCCCATCAATTGAGGAATGGCTGAACAAGTTGTGGTGTATGAATGTAATGGAATACTATTATGCTACAAGAAATGATGAGCAGGTGGACTTTAGAAAAACTTGGAAAGATTTGTATGGACTGATGCTGAGCAAAGTGAGCTGAACACAGTAACAGCAACATTGTGCAATGACTAACTTTGATAGACTTAGCCCTTCTTAGCAATGCAAGGATCTATGACATCTGCAAAGGTCTCATGATGGAAAATGCTATTCACATCCAAAGAAAGAATATTTTCAAATGCTGATCGAAGCATACTATTTGCTATTTTTTTCTTCTGTTTTGTTTTGTTTCCTCTTTCTGATGGTTCCTTCTGTTGGTTCTAATTCTTCCTTACAACATCACAAATATGAAAATATGTTTAATAGGAATGTTTATGTATAGCCTATATCAGATTGTGCACCATCTTGGGGAGGGGGGGAGGGAGAGGGAGAAAAATTTAAAACTCAAAAGCTTATGGAAGTGATTGTTGATAAGTCAAAATAAATTAATAAAAAGTTTAAAAAAAAGAATGAACATACAAATATTTCCCCAACACTTAAGGGCATAATCCTCTGTATATCTCTCCTCTCCATCCTTGGGGATACAACAGGGCTTAGGGTCATTGCTTAGCTCAGATCCAAGGTGGCCATGGTTCAGGCTGCCCAAGAACTGAAAAATATAAATGAAGCAGACCAAACCACAAGTCCATTTATTGGGGCCATGGGCCCAAAGGGAAGGGAAGGTACCCTTCACCACCCAGCTTAGGACATTTTGTCCATGCTTTGGGTGAATGAGACCTTCTCCCCTGCATGTCACTGGAAAGAGAAAGCGGCAATTTAGGCCTGTCAGATGGATTTAAAGATTCAGCCGTACAGCCAATGGAGAGAGACTGCCCCCACCCATGGGGGAGGGGGACACAGAATGTCTTCTCACAGAAGCAGGTCCCTGGTGTCTCCCACATGGGTGTCTTCATCTTAGCTGATATGGGCATGCACCAAAGCTCCATTACCTGAGTATAGAAAGAAAGACAGTTTTATCTTTTCAAAGGGCAGTGTGGCATCTCTAATAGATGGAGAGTGGGCTTTAAAGTCAGAAAGTCCTGGGTTCAATTTCTGCCTCATATTGGCTATGTGACCCTGGGCAAGTCACTTGTCCTCTTGGCAGTGAAGGCAAGTCTTTAAGGCTATAAATTGCAGAGCAATTGGTGATCTACATTAGTAGAGGAAGTTTCCTCACTGGGGATTCCCTACCCCAATGGAATCACAGGTCAGCCCTACTAAAAGTGTAAGATAGTTTGTTAGGACCTCAAGAGAGAAAGACAAAAACCAAAGCAGCCCCTGCCCTCAAGGTGCTTACGTTATATAGGATACTGACACATTAGTCAGTCAACAAACATTTATTGTTTACTATATGCCAGACACTTTGCTTAATGCTGGGAATACACAAACGAGCAAAGGCAGTCCTTTTCCTGAAGGATATTATGTGCTAATAGGGAGTCAACATAGAAAGACCTTAGGTATGGACAAGATACACGAGGATCAGATGGAAGATAACCTTAAGGGTAAGGCTCTAGCCTCTGGAGGGACCAGGAGAAGTCTCTCCTGCAGAAAGTGGGACTTGAATTGAGTCTTGAAGGAAGCCAGGGAATCCAGGAGGCAGAGACAAGGAGGAAAAGCATTGTAGGCATAGGGCACAGCCAGTGCACAGCCATGGAGATAGAAGGTAGAATGTGGCTCAGTTTCCTCATCTGTAAAATGAGGGAGGGTGGACTCTGTGACCTTTATGGTCCCTTCCAGGTGTAAATCTATGATCCTATGACTGGTAGACCAGTCTAGCTGGATCACAGAATGCATGGAGGAGAGTCAAGTGTAGGAAGATTGGAAAGGTAGGAATGGGCCAGGTTGTGAATAACTGTATATTTCACCTGGGAGGTGACTGTTTGTGTGTGTATGTGTGTGTGTGTGTGTGTGTGAGGGAGAGAGAGAGAGAGACAGAGAGACAGAGACAGAGAGAGAGAGACACAGAGACAGAGACAGAGGCAGAGACAGACAGACAGACAGACAGAGAGATGGGCAGACCCATGAAAATCACTTTGGCAGCTGAGTGGGGAGGGAAAGAGACTTGAGGCAGATAGGCCAGGTACAAGGTGAAGACAGCATGAAGTAGAGTGGTGGCTACATGAATAGAGAGAAAGGGATAAAAGAGGTGAAAGTAGAAATAACAAGATTCGGTAACATTAGATATGTGGGTTGAATCATCTCAAGGAAATTTGAGGAGAGCCTCATTTATGAAGTCTTTTCAAGAGACACACAGAGAGTCCAGCTGATTTTCATCCTCCCAGTGGGTGATGTTTATCCTGGCAGAGCACCTGGCTCTTTCCACAGGTTTTTGGCATCTCTAGATGATTCCTCTGGTTCCAGTAAAGTGTGCATCTATAAATGAAGCATGAGAATTCTTCATGTAAATGTCTCTTCAATAATAATAATAATAATAATAATTAACATTTGTATAGCATTTTATAATTTAAAAGGCTCTTTTGCATACAGGATTTCATTTGATGTTCACAACACCCTTTGGAGGTGGGCAGGTATCCTGATTTCCATTTTGCAGAAGAGGAAACAGAAATATGAAGTGGGTTACCCCAGGTTTCTGAGCCTCAGTTTCCTTATCTGTAAAATGATGGAGTTGGATGGTTTATGTCAAAGGTACCTTCTGGGTTTATGATTCCAGGATATATAGTACAAAACTGGTAAGTAGCATAATTAGGACTTCAATCCATGTCTACTGATATCAAATGCAACTCTCTTTATACTATACCACAATGACTTCTTTTATTTCACCTTCCTTTCTTGCATGTACTTCTCCTCCCTCCCCTTCCTTCCTTCTCTCTCCCTTTTCTCCACTCTTTCTCTCTTCTTATTTTTATTTCCATCTTTTTTTTTCTCTTTTACTTCTCATTTTTCTTTGCTTACAAACTCAGGTTTTTGATGTAGAATAATCTTGACATCAGAAAATCCTCTCCATCATTCAGCATGTTTGGATCTAGATTGGTGTGGGGAGAAAGTAAATTTTAATCCTAATTCAGAGCTAATTATAGGTTTACTGCACAGCTCAATGGCAGTGGGAATTTTAAAAGCTCATAGTCAAGAATTCAATATGGAAAAAGTTTGTATACATTTTGGGAAAGGAATTTATCTAGGTTAATATCTACTCTTCACTAAAGTTCTACTCTGATGCCTTATTGTGGCATGGTGGACCCTGAGTTCTCAAAAGCCCTACCATGTGGAGCACAAATACTGTCAGGCTTTGAGCACAGGCTTGGTGCTTGACTCTATGTCTGCCTATTGTCTGAGGACCAACCTAGTGTGTGAAGGGAGACTCATCATCTGAATGTTGGTTGTAAAGTGCATGTGGAGAGAGCACCCAAGTTGAGGAAATCACAGGTCTTTTGAGATTTTGAAGATACCCACCAAAATGGTGGCAATTCAGCTTTTGAAGTATCCCTTTCTCATTGTCAGATCTGCCCATTGAGAAAGGAGATGAATTTCTGAATGTGTGGTAGCTGGATAGCAAGTGATTCTGGGGATGGAGTTTGGGGGCTCTTTGACCCTGCTGTCAAAAATCATGGCATAATTACAGAGCTATTTTAACCCAAAACCAAATTGGTCTTCCTAGGACTGGGAGCAACAAAATCCAGAATATACACTGTCACGGGCAGATTTCATGGTGCAGGTAACTGATGTATGATGAAAATCTAAGGAACTGAGGAGAATGTAAGGAAGGTCAGACTGGAATAGGCACAGGAGTCTGACCTGAGGGCAAAACTTAAAGTCTGGGACCAGGAAGCAGTTTGAAGATAGTCCCACAAGTCAGAGCCAGGCAGAGGAATCAAAAGCACTTTGAACTAATAGTCAGAGTTTGAATCTTGGCTCTGACACTTACTACCTGTGTGACCTTGAGCAAGTCACTGAAACTTGCAGGCTCTCAGTTTTCTCTTTTATAAAATAAGGGGGTTAAACTAGATGACCTCTAAGTTCCCTTACATTACTGCAATCTGTAATTTTGCAATCATAGTGAGAGGCATGGAGGCATAGTAGAGAGAGCACTGGACTTAGGGCTGGGAAGATTTGCATTTAAGTCCCATCTCTGATATATGCAGGGTGGGTGACCCTGGGAAAATCACTTGGCCTTTTTGTGTCCTAGGCAACTTCCTAAGCCTGTAAGTTGAAGAGAAGTTGCCAGAGGGCACCTTGGCAGAGGGAATTTTCTCATTTGGGAATTCCCTAGACCAATGAAATCTGGTCCAATCCCTATTGTTTGTGATGCAAGCAGGTCAGAAGTCTGGTTTGGCTCATGAGACTGGAAGAATCAAGCAAGTTCCAAAGGTTAGAAAGTCATACATCCAGATAGCCAACCTAGAGGGGTGTGGAACCTACACAAGGAGAATGCTGTGGTCAACACATGACGTTAAGAACCAAAAGCCAGGCAGGCTGCTTAATCTGGACCTCACAGGGCTGCCATACTTGAGCACCATTGCTGGCCATGGTGCTGAAATGAGTAACATTTTAAGAAACAAGTTGTTTGTTGAGTGTGGTATCAATAGGGGTAGCCTTCAGGCATTTGAAAACTGACAGAAACAGGAAAATAAATTAGGCATACATTGTTATTTCTGAGGGTTGCTTAGGCTGAGTGGTGGTTCTGGCTACCAGGGCAGCAGCAACAGCATCTATTAGCACATAAGGACTAGAAAAAGAATTCCATCCCTGCCTGGTAATCATTTCTATTATTTGAGAGGTAGGATTCAGTGGAAGAGCCCTGGCTCTGGAGTCAGAGGACCTGAGTCCAAATTCTGTGTCAGTCACTTATTTAGCTATATAACCTTAGGGTAGTCATATAATATCTCTGCCTCAGTTTATTAATGCCTAAAATGAGGAATTTGAACTAAATAACTTCTTGGATCCCTGATATCTCTAAATATATAATTCTAATAATTCTCATGCTTAAAGATATTTCAGAATAATTAACTTTAATATTCTTTTGCAAAAACAAAGATACCCTCCCTCCCCTCCTACCCAAGGTCTAATAACCTACCTCTTCCTACCTGGTACCATGAATTCTATATGACCTTTCCTGGTGAGAGGTGGTTTTAATCAGGAGAGGATAAATTTTTCATGTATTCTATATGAGCAGGAAAATGGGCTTCCTTTACAGGGCCTGTTTATATTGCATACTCAAGTCCTGAAAATGCTTGGAAGAGTGGTTCTTCTTTGGAGACTTCAAATTCAGTCTTCCATCTACCCATATCCTCCTAGTTATTCTGCCACTGATGAATAGGGAAGAAAAAAGTACAAATCAATCAATAAAGAAACATTTATTAACTATCTATTATGCCATATACTGTACTAGGTGCTGGGGGAACAAGAATGAATCAGTTCTCTCAAGGAAATTACATTCTAATGAGGGAGACAACAGGGAGATATGTGCGTGTGCGTGTGTATGAAGAGAATACCCAGAAAATAAATATAAGGTCATTTAGTGAAGAAGGGTACTAGCAATTGAGGGGATAGGATTCATAAAAGGCTTCATGTAGAAGCATTGAAGGGAGTGAGAGGTTCTATGTGCTAGAAGTAAGAAGAGAGTACATGCCAGACAAAGGCATGGAGATAGGAAATCGAATTCTATGAATGATGAACTAAGAGATGGCCAATTTGTCTGGATTGTAGAGCATGGGAAATGGAGTAAAGTAGTTGAGGCTAGGTTATGCATGGCTTTAAAAACTCAACAGAAGAATTTATATTTTATCTTAAAGGCAATAGGGGGTCACTGGAGTTTATTGAGTTTATCTAGTAATGTGGTGAAATCTGTTCTTTTTGTTTGTTTTTAAATTGTATTATTTATTTATTTTTAACCTTTTTTAAAAAAAATCTGAATTCCAAATTCTGTCCCTTCCTTTCATCCCATCCCTACCCACTGAGAAGATAAGCAAAATGATATCAGTTATACACGTGAAATCATGCAGAACATATTTCCATATTAGCCATATCTCAAAAAAAAATAAAGTAAGACAATTATATTTCAAATTGCACTCAGAGTTCATCAGTTCTTTCTCTGGAGGTAGATAGCATTTTTTCATCATCAATCCTTTGGAATTGTTTTGGATCATTTTATTGATCAGAGTGCACAAGTCTTTCACAGTTGCTCATCATTGCTGTAACCATGCACAGAGATCTCCTGATTCTTCTCATTTCACTATGAATCAGTTCATATAGATCTTTCCATGTTTTTTTTTTCATTTCCTGAAACCATCCCCATCTTCATTTCTTATGGCACAATAGTACTCCATCACAATCATATGCCACAACTTGTTCATCCATTTCCCCATCTTGATGAGCATCAACTCAATTTCCAATTCTTTGTTACCACAAAAAGAGCTGCTATAAATATTTTTGCATATGTTATGTCCTTTTCATTTTTCTTTTATCTCTTTGGGGTACAAACCTAGTATGGTATTGTTAGGTAAAAGGATATGCACAGTTTTAGAGCCCCTTAGTCACAGTTCCAAATCATTCTCCAGAATGGTTGGACCAGTTCTTAGCTTAATCAACAGTTTATTAGTATATCTATGAAAATGACTGTCAGGACAGCAGCAACAGATACTATAAGCACATGAATCCCTTCCAGGATTTGTCATTTCTGAAAAGTGTGAGGTTGTACCTCAGAGTCCTTTTAATTTGCCTTTCTCTAATCAATAGTTACTTAGAGCATTTTTTCATGCTTTATATTATTATAAATAGCTTTGAATTCTTCTTCTAAAACTAACCATTTATCAGTTGGGGAATTGTTCTTATTTTCATTAATTTGACTCAGTTCTCTCCATGTTTGAGAAATGAGGTCTTTATCAGAGAAAATTGCTGTAAAATTTTTTATATTATTTCATCATCTATGGTACATTTTAGCAAAATGTAGTTTCCCTGACTATCTTTTAAAATTAGGTCTATTTTTGCCTTTGCTCTGTCTGAGATCATGATTGCTACTCTGGTCTTTTTTACTTCAGCTGAAGCATAATAGCTTCTGCTTCAGTTTCTTCTTTTAGCTCTATGTGTGTCTTTCTGTTTCAAGTGTGTCCCCTGTAAACATCTTATTGTTAGATTCTGGTTTCTAATCCATTTTGCTATCTGCTTTCATTTTATGAGTGAGTTTGTCCCATTACCATTCCCAACTATGATTCCTGTGTATTTCCCTCTATTTTCTTTTCTCTCTCTCTCTCTCTCTCTTTCTTGTCCATCCTCAGAAGTCTGTTTTGCTTCTTTTGCTTTTGACCACTGTCTCCCTTAACCCTCCTTCCCTTTTATCACCGCCCCTCACCAGATCTCTTATTCCATTTTTCTCCTATTTCCCTGTTGAGTATGATAGATTTCTATATCCAACTGAGTGTGGATGTGTGTATTTTCTCCCTCTTTCAACCAATTCTGATGAGAGTGAGGTTCAAGCATTGTCCTTCACCCTCCCATTTCCTTTCCACTGTAAAAGCTCTTCCTTGCATGCCTCTGTTATGTTAGAAAAATTTCCCCATCCTACCTCTCCCTTTCCCTTTCTCCCTTCTCCTAGTGCATCCCTCTTTCTTACTCCATTTTTTGGAGATAATTCCAATATAATCAACTCACACCTATGCCTTCTGTCTATGTAAACTCTTTTTAACTGCCCCAATAATGATGAAGTTCTTAGGAGTTACGTGTATCATCTTCCCATATAGGAATGTAAACAGTTTAACCTTATTGAGTCCCTTATAATTACTCTTTCATGTTTACCTTTTATGCATCTCTTGAGTCTTGTGTTTGAATCTCAAGTTTTCTATTCAGCCCTGATTTTTTTCATCAGGGGAGCTTGAAAGTTTTCTATTTCATTAAATATTCATTTTCCCCCAGAAGGATTATACTCAGTTTTGCAAGGTAGCTTATTCTTGGTTGTAATCTTACCTTCTTTTCCTTCTGGAATATCATATTCCAAACCTTCTGCTCCTTTAATGTGGAAACTGCTAAACGTTGTGTGATCCTGACTGTGGCTCCACAGTATTTTAGTGACTTCTTTCTGGTTGCTTGCAATATTTGGTCCTTGACCTGGGAGCTCTAGAATTTGGTTGTAACGTTCCTAGGGGATTTCATTTTGGGATATCTTTCAGGAGGTGATTGGCAGAGTCTTTCAATATCTATTTTACCCTCTGGATATAAGATATGGAGGAGTTTTCCTCAATAATTTCTTTAAATATGATGCTCAATAAATTTCTTTAATCATGGTTTTCAGGTAGTCCAATAATTTTTAAATGATCTCTCCTAGGGGCAGCTTGGTGGTGCAGTGGATAGAGCACCAACCCTGCAGTCAGGAGGACCTGAGTTCAAATCTGGTCTCAGACACATGATACTCACTAGCTGTGTGACCCTGGACAAGTCACTTAACCCTGATTGCTTCACCAAAAAAAAAAAAAAAGATCTCTCCAAGATCTATTTTTTCAGTTCAGTTGTTTTCCAGTGAAACATTTGACATTTTCATCTATTTTTTTTTACCCTTTTGACCTTGTTTTATTGTTTCTTGATGCTTTGTAGTTATTAGCTTCCACTTGCTCAATTCTAATTTTTAGGAAGTTATTTTCTTCAGGGAGCTTTTTCCATTTAGCCTATTCTGCTTCTTAAGGAGCTTTTTCTTCAGTGAATTTACACGCTTTTTTAAAATCACTAGCTAATTCTGTTTTATTCTGCATTATTTTCTTCAGTATTTTTTGTGCCTCTTTTACCAAGCTGTTAATTTTCTTTTCACAATTTTCTTGACTCCTCATTTCTTTTCCCAATTTTTCCTCAGTTGTTTTTATCTCTTTCTTTAACTTTTCTAGGCATTCTTGTTGAGCTTGGGTCTAATTAGCATGTTTCATTGAGGCTTTGGTTGTAGCTGTTTTCACATTGTTGTTTTTTTCTGAGTTTATGTCTTGGTCTTCCATGCCATTGTAGTCGCTTTTTATGGTCAAGTTTTTTTTTAATTGGTTGCTCATTTTTCCAGCCTATTTCTTGACTTTGGACTTTATGTGAAAGTTGGGTTCTGCTCATCTGGGGGCGTGTAGGCACTGTCCAAAACTTCAGGCCTTTTATGCTGCTATTTTCAGAGCTAATTCTGAGGGTCTGCAAGTTGTTGTTGCTTCCAAGGTTGTGTTATCCTGTGAAAGGTGTGGTTACTCTCCTCCTGGCTTGTGCTCTGGTCTTTACCCAGGAAGGGCTCCTGGTTCCCTGCAGCCACAAGTGCTTTTGCTCTTTTCTGCCTTTGAATTGTCATCAGTGCTCCTGCTTCCTTGTGATTGACCACAAGCACTCCTCTCCAGCCTGGAACTGTAATCTAGAACTGCTTATAGGCAATAGAGTTGCCAAATAAGTGACAGCTGCACCCAGTGACAGCAAAGTGTCCCCAGTAATTTCTTTCTGACCAGTTGTCTAACCCCCTTACTATCTCTGGGCTGAGAACTCCTCAGGTTGCTGCTGCTGCTATTGTTATGGTTACCTTCAATGCTCACTACTGGTGCTCCTGCTGCCCTCTGGGCTGGTCCCCCCCAGGTGTCATAGACCTTTCCTTTTGACCTTCTAAATTGTCATAGGTTGGAAAAATGTCTCACTCTGACATTTTGTTACCATACTAAATCTAATTTGAAGTGTTACTCTAAAGTTGTTTGGAAGGGAATATTGGGAGAGTTCAGCTGGGTTGTTGCTGGTACTCTGCCATCTTGGTTCCACCTTTCATCAAATCTGTTCTTAAGGAAAATCACATTGGTGGCTGTGTGAAGGATGGATTGGAGTGGTGAGACACTTGATGTAGGGAGATCAATTAGGAGGCTATTGTAATATTTCAAGTGAATTCTTTTCCCTTGCATGGGGATTGGGGAATGCTCTAACTAGCGTAGTACTGCAAGTTTAGAAGGTTGCATGGGTCCTTGGGACCTGGCCTCATAGGAGGGTTGCTGAACTCTCTAGTAGTGCTCTCTCTACTAAACCTTGCCTCTCAAGGATTTATACAAAGACTAATATCCTTTAGATGTGCAATACTACCCTAGAGGGAACCCTTTTGCAAGAGGAAAGCACTGGGGTTGATAGAACAGACCTACACAGTACATATAACTCACAGTACCAGAAAAGGGCAAGGTTTGGGTTTGCTTTTCCTTACTGTTTCTCTATCCCTTCCTGCTTTTTGGTTCTGGCTCTCTCTTTTAACAGCATCACCAGTGTCATATTCAAGAATTCTATCTGTAGCCTTCATTCATACTACATTACTATCCCACCTTCTTTCAGTATGCAGATATCCTGAATAATTTTTTTTCTGCAACTTATCCCTCATTCATTTCACAAATACTTAGCAAGCACCTACTGGGTGAACAGCACAGTGCTAAATGCTAGGTGAAATACATGGCCCTTGCCTCTGAGGAGCTTGC
Organism: Vombatus ursinus; assembly: GCF_900497805.2. Classification (NCBI taxonomy): domain Eukaryota; kingdom Metazoa; phylum Chordata; class Mammalia; order Diprotodontia; family Vombatidae; genus Vombatus; species Vombatus ursinus. Next base: position 8,971,305 of record NW_020954737.1, read on the forward strand.
CCTCCACATGGTACCATGGTTACCAGTTGGTAACATGCTGTAACCAACTTTTTCCCCACTGAGCATCTTTTCAGTGCCCCTAGATTATTTGTAATTTCTGTTCTTCTAGGATTGAATTGTCTAAGCATTTGCTACTGAATGTTAATCTTACCAGAAGAAAGTTAGTCTTAAAGAGTTGGGGTCTTTGGATTCCTAAACCAGAAAGCACCATTGTAGCATTGTATATCTAGAAGAGATCTCAGAGGTCATCTAGTCTAACTGAGGGAGATTGAGTGACTTGACCAAGGACATACAGATAGTGCAGATTAGTGGCAGAACTCAAACCCTTGCCTCTAACTCTGGAGCTCAGGCCCTTTCCACAGTACCACACTGCCCCTCTATAGTGAATAATGTGCATGTATGTATGTGTGTGTGTGTGATGAAGATGGGATCTGGATCCCAAAAAGGAAAAACCTTGGACTTTCTCACATGGCCAAATCTCTGTCATTCATCTGAGGCTATAATCCTATCAACTGGCCTTTCATTATTGCCTAAACCCAATCTCCCAGTTACCTAGCCCTCTATTGTCTATTACCTCCAGATGGCATTGTCTATTTCCTCCAGATCCTCCTGGCCACTTCTCACCTTTAATCCTATCTAGACTCCATTCTCCCATGGCCACATGGTCCAGGTCCCAGGCATTCTGTTCACCCCAGGTTACTGGCCACTCCCATCTAGATCCTCCTTAGACCCCTCTTCCAGTCACCCCAAACTACTTGGCCACTCCTAGATCCCTCCCACAGTCTTTCTGTATACAAGGTTCATCTTGTCTCCATTAAGATGCTCAAATTCTTATAATCTAGCCAATAACTCACAAATGTTCAGATTGCTTAAGAGTCTGGCCAATATGGCATATATTTAAAAAATCTTGTCTTTGGCTGAAAGAAGACTTGCGTTGAATTCATTTGGGAAGGACCCGTATGCTGTGATTTTGGGGTCCTAGCACCCTTAAACCTCTAAAACTCAATGTGTATGTGTGTGTGTGTGTGTGTGTGTGTGTGTGTGTGTGTGTGTGTAAGGACTGCCTATAACTAATTTCCAAATTTGGTGAAATCTGTGATCCTTCAGGGGCCTAATCTTTAGGAGCAATATTTCAGAAGTGAACTGAAGGGTCACAGTTCATTTATATTTTCAGAGGTGTCACATTTCAGATTCCCATCTTAGATTCTTGCTTTTCATTCTTCACAGTTGCAAGAATCAGCAATAAATTGTATAGATTGGAAATTCTAGTCAGTGTCAGTGGGAAAATCCTTAAGGGCATTGAATATGAGTTTAGGACAAAAACAACTGATAGAGAGTTTGTTTTGTTTACTTAGGTGTTTTTGATATGTGAGAAAACAGAATCCACTACCAAACTTCCCAGGGAATGGGAAAGGTGAGCACAGTATCAAATACTGAACTATCAGTTGAAAAAGACTTACAAAAATATGCGAATATCTGTAGCTTATGTTTGTGTTTGTATAGAGTTATGAGAGAGATAATGTAAGTATAAAGCTTCAGAAGCAAATAGAAATATGTATTAAAGCAGAATTTTTCTGTTACCTAAAAGAAGAAGGCAATTTTTAAAAAGAGTAGGCTGAATAAAGGGCATTGGGGGACTGTCAACTCTTTTAGCTTACTGAGAATATGTGATTTGGAGTCAGAAGATTTACATTCCTGACCTGACTCTGGCACTCATGTAGACCTTATGACCTTGGGCAAATATTTCACTTCTCTAAGCCTCAGTTTCTAAGTCTGTAAAATGAAGATAATGGTAAAAACCATCTCATAAAGCTATTGAGAGGTTAAAAATGGAGAAACTTCATTAACCACAAAATGCTACAGAAAGGGAAGGTAGTGTTATTCCTATTTATGGTGATGGGATCTGAACCCTTAAAAGGAAAAGTCCCTGTCTCTGGGATTTGGACCCAAAAAAGAAAATCCCTGGACTTCCCAAATCTCTGGCATTCGCCTGAAGCTGTAATCCACTCAACTGGCCTTTCATTGTGGCTACACCCCATCTCCCAATTCTGGCCACTTTCCACCCTTAATCCTTTCTAGGTTCTATTCTCCTTTGGCCACATGGTACTCTGTCTTCTTAATGATTGTTACATTAAGAATGTTGGTCATTTGGTCATGGACTAGGTTGAGGAGGACTGGAGAGATCAATCAATCAATATACATTTATTAAGTACCTACTATGTGCCTGTCTCTGTGCTAAGTACTGAGTATACAAAAAGAGGTAAAAGATAGTTGCTACCCTCAAAGACCTTACAATCTAATGGAAGAGACAACATACAAACAAATATATTCAAAGCAAGCTATATTGAGGATAAATGGGAAATAATTAACAAAGGGGAACCCTGCGAGTTTTGAGGAGGGATGAAGAAGTGTGAAAGAGCTACTATGGAGAGTGGAAGAGTGAGTTGATGAGAAAGACATAGGATTGCCTTTCATCGTTTCCATTCATCCCTTTCATCATTTTTTGTGACAAATAGTATTTCATCACATTCATATACCATAATTTGTTTACTTGTTCTACCACTCTGACTTTCATTTTTTTTTTTTTTTTTGCCAACACAGGAGTAGCTGCTGTAAATATTTTTGCACACATGTCCTTTTCTATATCTCTTTGGAGGCAGAGGCCTACTAGTGGTGTTGCTGGGTCAAAGGGTTTCTGCATTCTAATGACCTTTTTGGACATAGTTTAAAATTATTTTCCAGAATGGCTATACCAATTTACAGCAAACCAGCAGTGTGCCAATGTACCTGTTTTCCCACATCCCCTCCAATATCTATGATTTTCCTTTTTTGGTCAACTTTGCTAATCTTATGGATATGAAGTGGAACTTTGGAGTTGGTTTAATTTTAATTTTTCTCATTATTAGTGATTTGGTGCATTTTTTTCACATGGCTTTTGATAGCTTGGATGAGTCCCTTTGAAAACTGCCTATTCATATTCTTTGATCATTTATCAATTGTGAACAGATCTTATTCTGATACATTTGAATTAGTTCTTTATATATCTTGGACATGAAACCATTATCAGAAAAACTTGCTACAAAGATTTTTCAGTTACCTTCTTTGGTTTTATCTGCATTAGTTTTATTTGTGCAAAACTTCTTAATGTCATATAATCAAAACTCTCCATTTTATATTCTATAATATTCCTGGTCCCTTGTTTAGTCATAATTCTTCTCCTATCCATAGATCAGAAAGGGAATCCCTTGCTTATTCTACTATGTTTATGATTTCACTCTTTATATCTAAAACAGACCCATTTGGAGCTCATTTTTATGGTTAAACATTGTCTACACCTAGTTTCTGCCAGCCTGCTGATACTTTTTTTTTTAAATAATAAGTTATTATGTTAGTAGGTAGAGTCTTCGAGCTTATCAAACATTAGGCTACTATGTTCATTTGTTTTTGTATGTAGTGTGCTTAATCTATTCTACTGATCTCTCTCTCTATGTAAGAAATATAACCAGTAAATTGGGGGGATGCCCATCAATTGGGGAATGGCTGAACAAGTTGTGGTATATGAATGTAATGGAATGCTATTGTCCTATAAGAAATGATGAGCAGGCAGACTTCAGAAAAACCTGTAAAGACTTACATGAACTGATGCTGAGTGAAATGAGCAGAACCAGGAGAACATTGTACACAGTAACAGCAACATTGTGCAACGAACAACTTTGATAAACTTAGCTTTTCTCAACAATGCAAAGATCTAAGACAATTCCAAAAGACTCATGATGGAAAATGCTATCTACATCCAGAGAAAGAACTATTGAGTCTGAATGCAGATTGAAGCATACTATTTTCTGTCTCTTTCTTTTTTGTTTTTTCTTTCTCATGGTTTTCCCTTTTTCTTCTGATTCTTCTTTCACAACATGATTAATGTGGAAATATGTTTAATATGATTGTACATGTATAGCCTATATCAGATTGCATACTGTCTTGGGGAGGGAGGAGGAAATGGAGGGGGGAAAATTTAGAACTCAAAATCTTACAAAAGTGAATGTTGAAAACTAAAAATAAATAATTTTTTTTAAAAAAAGAAATATAACTAGTACCAAATTATTTTGACAATTGCTGCCCTGTAATATAGTTTGAGATACTGTATTGTTAGATCTGGTTTTAGTGCTTTTCTTTCCACTTCTTAAAAATTATTTGCTTTGAGATTTTTTTAAACCTTTTTTCCTTTTAGACAAATTTCATTGCTTCTCTTTTTCTCTCTAAAGTAATCCTTTCATTGTTTGATTGGTATGTCATTGAATAAGTAAATTAATTTAGGTAGTACTTTCAGTTCTATTATATTGGCTCACTTTACCCATATGCAAGTAATATATCTCCAAGTATTTAGTTACATCTTTATTTGTGTAAAGAATGTCTTGTAGTTTTATTCATATAGTTTCAGAGTAAGTCTTACTAGGTAGACTCCCAAGAATTTTATCCATTCTGTAGTTATTTTGAATGGAATTTCTCTTTCTCTTCTCTCTGGATTTTGTTGATAAAATACAGGATGCTAATGACTTGTGTGGATTTATTTCATATCCTGCAAGTTTGCTGAGGTTGTTTCAATTTAATTTACCATCTTGCTTGCAAAAAGTGATAGTTTGTTTCTTCTTTGCCTATCTTCATTCTCTCAGTTTCTTTTTCTTGCTTTCCTTTCATAGCTAGCATTTCTAGACTATAGATAGTAATAGTGACAATGTATATCCTTGCTTTACCTTGGTCTTCTTGGAAAGAGTTTATTTGTCCCCAAAACATGTAATGCTGGCTCTTGGTTTTAGATACATACTACTTACCATGTTAAACAAAGGTACATTTATTCCTACATATTCTGTTATTTTAAATAGAAACCAGTGTTTTATTGCATGTGTTGATTTAAGCACATTATTTTTGTTGTTTTTGTTATTAATATGGTCAATTATGCTTGTAATTTTCCTAATATTGAGTCAATCTTTCATTCATCACATAATCCAACTTGATCATAGTGTATAAACTTTGTGATATTTTGCTGTGTCTTCTTTGTTAGTATTTTATTTAAAATTTTTGCACCAATATTTATTAGGGATGTTTTTCAGTTGTTTTTTCTTCTGTTTTAGTTCTCCTTGGTTTAGGTATCAAGACATTGTTTGTATCATAGAAGGAATTTGGGAGGATCTCTTATCTTCTTATTTTTGAAGAGTTTGTGTAATTTTGGAATTAGTTGTTCTTTGAATGATAAAATTCACTTGCAAATCCATTCTGTATGAATTTTTTTTCCTTTGAGAGTTGGTTATAATTTGTTCAATTTCTTTATCTGAGATTGGGTTGTTTAAACTTTCTATTGGTCCTTTAACCTAGATATTTCATATTTTTATAAAATATTCATCCGTTTCATTCAATCTATTTAGTTTTGCAAAAAGACCTGCTTTGTATCTAGTTTTTGTTGATCTTGAGCTAATGTTCAGGTGCAGACATGGCTTATCTTGCACCCTCATTTATTATATGTTATTTGAAATTATTTTTTGGAGTGGCCTACATTGCCAACTTTCCCCAGGGGGATCTAACAACTTTGGTCTAACTAAGCCCTCACTAACTTAGTCTAACTAAGCTAAGCCCTACCCTTCATAAGCGATAAAGATTGTGGTAAAGATTCCTGACCCATAGAAATGAGAAGGCACTTTCCCAACCCAAATAGAAGGGAGGGGGCCCTGAAATACCAGTTTATACAATAATAAATGATGGCATGTTGAAATTCCAGAGGCGGTTTTCCTTTCTGTTTCCTCCTACCCTTCCCACCACACCACACCTCATTCTTGCCCAAAGAGAGCTCACATAACAATTTGTTGCTGTTGTTCAGTCGTGTCCAACTCTTCATGACCCCATTTAAAGTTTTCTTGGCAGAAATACTGGAGTTGTTTGCCATTTCCTTCTCCAGCTCATTTTAGAGATGAGAAAATAAAGGCAAACAGGGTTAAGTGACTTGCCCAGGGTCACGCAACTAGTAAATAACTAGTAAAAATAATTTGAACTTAGGAAGATGAGTTTTCCTGAATACAGGCCCAGCACTGTATTCACTGTGCTGGCATATCACATACCAATAGCTCCCATTTTTATAGAACATTGAGTGTTACAAAGCCACAACCAATCAGGTTCTACCAATGTTAGACCTTTCAGACTTGCAGGCAGCTCTGTGGTATGCATTGAATATTAGACTTGGAGGCTGGTGAGTCACTGAATACCTAGGCCTTAGTCAGATGTTCCCAAATTTCCAAGCAAGTGATGACAACTACCAGCCAGGCCTTCAGTGGTTTACACACCATTACATGAGCTTTATGGTTTACAAAGCACTTTATATGTATTATCATCTGTGAAGTAGATTGTGACACAGGTGTCATTATCATCCCCATTTTATAGACAGGAAAATTTAGGAAGAAAGGTTAGCTCGGGATCACACAGCTAGTAAGTGTCTAAGGCAGGATTCAGACTCATTTCTTCCTGACTCCAAGTAAACACTCAATGTACTGAGCTGCTGAATGGGAAATTTTACCCATAGCATCAGCATCTCTGTTGTTGTGTGGTTTGTGCTTTGTTCTCGAAAAGGACCATGACATCAGGAGGATGATGCCATGACTTGCAAGTAAATTAGATGTCAGTTAAGCCTCCACAGCTCTGTTGTAGCTTGGATGTCTTCTGTCCTTGCTTTGGGGCCTCAGGGATGCTTGGTTTGTCTCTGAGGTCTCCCTACATGGTCCCAACCTTGGCAAGAACTTCCATTGAATCTTTCACAAATCTCTTTGTACCAATCCTCAGCCCTGTTTGGTCACCTGGCTTCTTGAAAATTGGAGTCATTGTTCCCCCGATGAATGTTTACACTCTGGGACCAGGCTTCCTGGGAAACTAATCATCTCTTGACTTTGAGTATTTCTATTATACAAATACCTTATAGGTGTGGAGATGGAGGCTTGGGGAGTTTAAATAACTTGCTCAAGGTCATTGGGTTAGTAAGCAGCAAAGTTAAGATTCCAATTAAGATCCTCTGACTTCAAGTTCAGGACCTCCTTTATGGGTACAAGCAGTATACTCATGTATTCTGGTAGGGATACCCTTTCTCCTGGGTGGTGCTAGAGGCACAATGATAAAGGCTGTTTTGCTTTTCCTTTTTCTATACTCCATTCAGGCCATCTGGTTGAGTAACATTACTTTATAATGGACATGTTTTACTTGATTAGATTACAGCTTCTTTTAGAGTCATATAATGCTAACTTTGAAAGGAACTTTTCAGGTCATTCAGTCCAATCTCCTTGTTTGACAGATGAGAAAGTTGAAGGCCAAAGAAATAAAGTGGCATTCAAAGTCACACAACTACTGAGTGCCAGAAACAAAAACTTCCCTTTTCACTCCCCCTCCCCTCCTTACTTTTCTTCTCCTCTCCTCTTTCCCTTTCCCTCTTCCTTTCCCTATGCTACCCTCTTCTAACCAGTAGGGTAAACTAAGAGGCAGCTAAGTGGCACAGTGAATGGAGCCCTGGGCTCGGAGCCAGGAAGACCTGAGTTCAAATCCAGCTTCAGATACTTACTAGCTGTGTGATCCTGGGCAAGTCACTTAATGGCTGTTTACTTCAGTTTCCTCAGCTGTGGAATGGGGTTAATTACAGCACATAACTCCCAAGGTTGTGAGGATCAAATGAAATAATATTTGTAAAGCACTTAGCACAGTGCTTGTTACAAAGTAGGCACTATATAAATGGATATTCCCTCCCTTCCCTTCCCCTGAATTGTGATTGGCCCTTGTTAGCAGGTCCTGCAGCGGGGTAGAAGTGGGGAGGAATGTATAGATGTGTAGGCGACTCTCTCAGACTCATCAGAGCCCATAGTTACGCGGTGAGGTTAAGTCAAATCAACAAGAATTTATTTATTTATTGTTATTGTTCAGTCATGTCTGACTCTTCATGACCCCATTTGGGGTTTTCTTGGCAAAGATACTGGCGTGGATTGTTATTTCCTTCTGCAGCTCATTTTACAGATAAAGAAACTGAGGCAAACAGAGTTAAGCCTTCCCGCCACCATGCTTCTTCTTCCTATTAGTTGCATTTTAAATGAGAGTCTCCAGGAAGGGTTTTGAGGACAACTTAGGTCAACAGCCTCTTCCTGATCCATATCTTAGAGTGAGTTACTACTGCAGGTGGCTAATCACATCTGCATTGTGGTAATTATTATTAGCTCCATTTTCAGAAAGTGGAAATTTCTGACTGTCCCCAAATTATGGAGATGTGCCCTGCTTGGGGCTTGCAGTCCCCAATGCACTTATTCCCACTAACATATTTAGTTAGAATTTTAAGTTTTTAAAAGTTCTTTCCTCCTCATTTATGAAGGAGAGGCAGGTTGTTACACTGGAAAGCACATTGGCTTTGGAGTTTGAAGAGCTGGGCTCAAACTTCAGCTTTGCCATTTTTATCTGTGTGACCTTGAGGAAGTCACTTAAATGTCTATAGGCCTTCATCTGTAAGATCAGTACATTGGACTACATGGCCTTTATGCTCTAAATCTCTAACCCGATTGTTATCATCCTCATTTTACAGGGGAGGCAAATGGGACTCAGCAAGGTTGTAAGTGACTTGCTCATGTTCAGACCTATAGTGACAAAGCTGAGGTTTGAGCCCAGAAGAGGCATGACTCTTAGCTGAATGCTTTTTTCACTCAAACACACTACTTGGGGTGAGGGGGGGAAGGGTTAGGGACCAAAACAAGTAGAGATGGCACCAGGAGATCGGAGACCCTAGTATAAGACAACAAGCAACAGAAGAGGAGTTACTACAAGGATAACTCCAGATTTCTTGGAGTAGGGTAAAGTAGATCTTAGGGTGGGCAAGCCTGAACCTCAAGATGAGGACATCTAATTGCACTCAGCTTTGGGGGGAAAGAGAGAAGATTGAGGATATGAAGAGCAAGTCAGTTCCTGACACTGTGAAACCTCCTGGGAGAGAGATCAAAAAAGTCAGAGTTTAAGGAGGAAGGCAGCCCTTGTTTTCAATAATTAAGCCTAGTGAACATCAACAAGGAATTCACTGTACATGGTTCAGAGTACTTTTGTTTCCCTTGCCAATTAGGGGATTTTAGGCTATAATTTGGTTTTGCTTACTTTATTCTCTCTCTCTCTCTGAGCCTCTCTCAAGCACACAAAGTTATTCCCTCAAGGCCTGCCCACTTTGCCCTCCTGACCTTTCTTGACAGAAAATTCTATTTCCTGTATTGGTTCAGGTAAGAAGACATATTTCTGCTGTTTCCTTGTTCCCATACTCATATCTTATTTTCAGTGGAGATTACAGAAGCACTGGATGTTTTAGTGGGCAGGTGTCCAGGTGGCCGCTGGCCATGAACTGTGTTAAGAGAGGTTTCCTTTCTTCATTGTGGTCTTTTTTGGCTGTGGGCCTTTCTTGGTCCATAGCCTTGTGTTATAGTCATTATCTTCCAAAAGTCCTTCAAAAGAACCATGATTTCATCTGTATGGGAATTCTCATCACTGATATAGATGACCACCTTTATACTCTTCAGAAGAAACTAGAAATGAAACAATTATTTTTTAAAAATTTATTTATTTTTAAAAATTCATTTAAAAAATTTTCAGTTCCAAATTCTCTCTCTCCCTCCAGTCCCTCCCCAAACCATTGAGAAGGTAAGCAATATGACACCCATTATATATATGAAGTCATGCAAAATATATTTCCATATTAGCTATGTTGCAAAAAAAAAACCACAAGAAAAAAGTGCTTCAATCTGTACTCAGAGTTCATCAGTTCTCTTTCTGGGGGTGGATAGCATTTTTCATTATGAATCCTTTGGACTAGCAATGGATCATTGTATTGATCAGAATACCTAAGTCTTCAGAGTTGGTCATTGTTATACAATATTGCTGCTACTGTGTACCATAATCTCCTGGTTCTGTTTATTTCACTTTGTATCAGTTCATATGTCTTCCCAGGTTTTTCTGAAACCTTCCTGCTCATCACTTCTTATAGCACAACAGTATTCCAACACAACTTGTTTAGCCATTTCCTAATTGATGGGCATCCCCTCAATATTTAACTCTCTGTCACACCTAAAGAGCTGCTATAAAATTTTTTGTACATATAGGTCTTTTTCCTTTGTCTTTGATCTCTTTGTGATACAGATGTAGTGACAGTGTTGCTGGATCAAAGGGTATGAATAGTTTTATAGCCTTCTGGGCATAGTTCCACTTTGTTCTCCAGAATGGTTGGATCAATTCACAACTCTACAACAGTGCATTAGGGTCACTGTTTTTCCCCATCCCCTCCAGCACTTGTCATGTTCCTTTTCTGTTATGTTAACCAATTTGATATGTGTGAGGGGTACCTCAGAGTTGTTTTTAATATGTATTTCTTTAATTATTAGTAATTTAGAGCATTTTTTTCATAGGCTATTGATAGCTTTGGTTTCTTATTCTGAAAGTTGCCTGTTCATATCCTATGAGCATTTATCAATTGGGGAATGGTTCTTATTTCTATAAATTTGCTCAGTTTTTGATATATTTGAGAAATGAGACCTTTATTAAAGAAATATACTATAAAATTTCCCCCACCCCACCCCATTTTCCTTTTCTTCTTATTTTGACTGCATTGGTTTTGTTTGTGCATAAACTTTCAATTTAATTAATCAACGCCATCCATTTTACATCCTGTGGTCCTCTCTATCTCTTGTTTGATGATAAATTCTTCCCTTGTCCATAGATCTGACAGGTAATTTTTTTTGTATGCTTTCCTAATTTCCCTATAATATTAACCCTTGTGTTTAAATCATGTACTATTTTTACTTTATTTTGATATATAGTTTGAGATGTTGATCTATGCCTAGTTTCTGCCAAACTGCTTTCCGGTTTTTCCAGCAGTTTTTGTCAAGTAGTGAGTTCTTGCCCCTAAAACTTAGATCTTTGGGTTTATCAAACATTAAGTTACTGTGATCATTTGCTTCCATTTATTGTTTATCTAATCTATTCCACTGATCAACCATTCTATTTCTTATCCAGTACAAAACTGTTTTGATGATTGTCACATTGTAGTATAGTTTGAGATCTGGTACTGCTAGACCCCCTTCCTTCAATTTTTAAAAATTGATTCCCTTGATGTTCTTGACCTTTTCTTCTTCCAGATGAATTTTGTTATGATTTTTTTCTAGTTGTATAAAATAACTTTTTGGTAGTTTGATTGACATGGCACTGAATAAGTAAATTAACTGAGGTAGAATTGTCATTTTTATTATATTGTCTCAGCCTGCCCATGAGAAATTAATATTTCTCCAATTGTTTAGATCTGAGTTTATTTGTGTGAAAAGTGTTTTGTAATTGTGGTTTTATATATATATATCCTGTGTATGTCTTGACCAGTAGATTCCTAAGTACTTTATACTGTCTGTAGTTATTTTTAATGGAATTTCTTTTTCTATCTCTTCCTGCTGGGTTTTGCTAGTAGTGTATAGAAATACTGATGATTTATGCAGGTTTATTTTATATCCTGCGAACTTGCTAAAGTTGTTCATTGTTTCAACTAGTTTTTTAGTTAATTCTCTAGGGTTCTCTAAGTATACCATCATATCATCTATAAAGAGTGAAACATTTGTTTCCTCATTGCCTATTCTTATTCCTTCGATTTCTTTTTCCTCTCTTATTGGTATAGCTAGCATTTCCAATACAGTATTGATGAACAGTGGTGAAAAAGGATATCTTTGCTCCACCCATGATCTTTGGGAAGACTTCTAGTTCATCCTCATTTCAGATAATGCTTTCTCTTGGTTTTAGATAGTTATTACTTATCATTTTATAAAAAGCTCCATTTATTCTTGTATTTTCTAGTGCTCTTAATAAGAATTGTGTTTTGTCAATAGATATATCTGCATCTATTGAGATCATCATATGATTTTTGTTATTGATATTGTCAGTTATGCTGATGGTTTTCCTAATGTTGAACCAGTCCTGCATTCCTGGTATAAATCCAACCTGTTCATAGTGTTTGATCTTTGTGATATATTGCTGTAGTCTCCCTACCAGTATTTTATTCAATTTTTTTTGCATCAATATTTATTAGGGAGATTGGTCTACAGATTTCATTCTTTGTTTTTGCTGTTTCTGGTTTGGGTATCAAAATTGTATTTGTGTTATAGAAGGAATTTGGCAGGACTCTATCTATTTTTCAAATATTTTCTTTAGTATTGGAATGAATTATTCTTTAAATGTTTGGTAGAATTCACTTGTAAATCAATATGGTTCTGGGTATTTTTTCCCCCCTTAGGGAGCTTTTTTATGGCTTTTTCAATTTCTTTTCCTAAGATATCATTCAACTTTTCTATTTCCTTTTCTGTTAATCTGTGCAATTTAGATTTTTGTAAATAATAATCCATTTAATTTAGCTTGTCAGCTTTATTGACATAAATTGGGCAAAATAGCTTTAATAATTGCTTTATTTTCATCTTCATTTGTGGTGCATTCACCTTTTTCATTTTTTATACTGGTAGTTTGGTTTTCTTCTTCCTTTAAAGCCAAAATAACCAATGGTTGATCTATTTCATTGATTTTTTTCATAAAACCAGATCACGGTTTTGTTGATTAGTTCAATGATGTCTTTTTTTACTTTCAATTTTATTAAACTTTCCTTTGACTTTCCAGGATTCTTATTTTGATGTTCAATTAGGTATTTTAATCTACTCTTTCTCTAGTTTTTTTTTTAGTTGCATGTCCACTTCATTAATTTGCTCTTTCTCTCTTTTAGTGATGTGTTTCAAAATATAAAAATTTCCCCAAATACTGCTTTGACTGCATCCCCAAAATTTTGGCATGTTGTCTCATTCTTGTCATTATCTTAATGAAATTATTGATTTTTTCTATGATTTGCTCTTTGACCTACTAATTCTTTAGGATCAGATTATTTAGTTTACAATTAATTTTTAATCTATACTTCCAAGGTCCTTTATTGAATGTAATTTGATTTTATTGTGGTCCAAAGGGTAGGCATTACTGCATTTGTTAGTGAGATTTTTATGTTCTAATACATGGTCAATTTTTATAAAAGGAATATCTATATATATCTATATATCTACATCTATATATATACATCTCTCTCTCTCTCTCTCTCTCTATATATATATCTTTAAAAAAGGTATACTCCCTTCTGTTCCCATATAATTTTCTTTAGAGGTCTATCATAACTAACTTTTCTAAAATTCTATTCTCCTTAACTTCTTAGTTATCTTATGGTTAGATTTATCTGGATCTGAGAAGGGTAAATTGAGATTCCCCACTAGTATAGTTTTATTGTCTATTTCCTCCTGTAATTCATTTAACTTTTCCTTTAAGAATTTGAATGTTATACCATTTAGTGCATACAAATTTAATACTGATATTACTTCACTGTCAATGGTGCCATTTAGCAAACTGTAGTTTTGCTGATTATATCTTTTAATTCATTCTATCTTTGCTTTTACTTTGTCCGAGATCATGATTACTACCCCTGCATTTTTTACTTCAGTTGAAGCATAATAGACTCTGTTCCAGCTTCTTATTTTAACATTGTATGTGTCTTTCTGTTTCAAGTGTGTCTCTTATAAACAACATGTTTTTGGATTCTGTTTTCTAACCCACTTCTGTTATGTGCTTCTGTTTTATGGATAAGTTCATCTCATTCATATTCATAGTTATGATTGCTAACTATGTATTTTCCTCCATCCTATTTTGTTCTCTTCAACTCCTTCCTATTTTTTTAACCCTATCCCTTCTCAAAAGTCTGTTTTGCTTCTGACCACTGCCTCCCTTAATTTGCCCTCCCTCTTATCATACCCCCATTTTTCTTAGCCCCTTCCCTTTTCAACTCCTGTTGGGTAAGATGGTAGGGTGCCTGCTTCCTTGCAACCAACCACAAGCGCACTTTTCTGCCCTGGAACTGTGAGCTGGAGCTGGGTAATGGGCAGTGGAGTTGCCAAATGATGCCTGGTCCTATATTCACTACTGGCACAGGTGTTTTCTGTAATCTCTTCCTCACTAGATATTTAATCCCCTTCCTGTCTCTGGGTGGTGAGTGCTCCTGGTATAGTTCCTGCTGTTGCTACTGCCGATGCCACCACCTTCAAGGTCCATAGCTGCACTAAGCCCAGCCTTCAACCTACTGCCACAGACTTCTCCTTCTGACCTCTTAAGGTGTCCAGGGCTGGAAAATTGTCTCACCTTGACCTTTTATTGGTTATACCACTTCAGAAATCGATCTGACATGTTATTTTAAGGTTGTTTAGAGTAAAACATTGGGAGATTGGCTAGAATGCTCCTTTTACTGTACCATCTTGGTTCCACCTCCCAAACTGAAAGACTTCAACATCTGGTGCCTAATCTCTTGGGGATGAGCCCCTCTGCACCTAGCTGGGCAGACCTTCAGATTATAGACAGACAATCTATCACCAGGCCTACCTTCAAAACTTTTCCCAGTTGGTAGAGTATCTTAAAACTTGAACTCCACTGACAGAGCCTTTAAGAACCCTAAGAGATTCTAAGGACCAGGGTAACTTTCATGGTACAATGAAATATTTGAGTGAGACTTTCAAGGGATAAGGATAGGGCCCGGACCTGTGATTTCATTGGTATAGGTAGGGATGGGGAACTTGCCTATACAAAATAATAACTAGTATTTTCCCTTAAATGACATAGATTGCTCAATGATGCCTGCTCATCCCATAGAGTTTTTGTCTAAGTCTCTCATAAATTCACAATAATGGAGTCCACCTCATGTGCTGGAGGCTGACCTTGCTTTCTTCAGTTATTGTGAGGATAGCAGTGGAATTTATGAGTTGTACATCTGTCATCACTTGCCCTCACCACATTACCAGACCATCTTTTTCCATTGTATATTTACCTGATGGAATCTTTTATGCCTGTTTTATCATTCCTCATTGGTTAGATGTGATAACTTCCTCATACCCACTATGTGGGATCATACCTAGATCCACTGCCCACTGTGTGATATTTGTGTTCAATTCTTCATATACTATTGTGTTCTAACATTTATATAGCCCTTTAAATTTTGCCATGTACTTTACTTATTCTCATTTCATCTGAGCATCACGACAACACTGTGAGATAGGTACTAGAGATATTATTCTTTGCATTTTACAGATTTGTAAACTAAGACTAAAGGTTAAGTGACTTGCCCATGTATCACATAACTAGTAAGGATCAGAAACAGGATTTGGACTCTGATCTTCCTTATGCCAAGTTCAGTACTCTATCCACCACACCATACTTCCATATTACACACTGACAATAATGGAATGCAAAGTCCTTGAGGGCAGGGAATGTTTAATTTTTGCCTGTGTTCCCAGCCCCTGGGACAGTGTCTGGAACATAGTACGGGCTTAATAAATGTTTGCTGATTGATTGACATATCCCTTCTCTCTCAGCCATCCCCCATATTCAAGCTTTTATTTAACCTGAGGAGAGCTTTTTCAGAGGTAATTTTATCTGTTTGATTACAGCAAACCATTCTAGGCAGATGAGTACTGAACTTTTCCATGAAATTTTTAAGGAAGGTGTTTCCACAATTTTTTCTCAGAAATTTGTGCAAGAGAAAGTGTTGCAATGGGGAAAGATGACCAGATTTGGAGTCAGAAAATCTGGGTTTGAGTCTTGGCTTTTCCACTTGTCAATTGGATAATTTTAGACAAGACAGCCAGCTGCACAGAGGATAGAACACTGTGCCTGGAGTCAGGAAGACATGAGTTCAAATTCAGCTTCACTTGCTTCCTATCTTTGTGACCCTGGGAAGGTTACTTAAATGTTGTCTGGCTCAGTTTTCTCAACTGTATAATAGGGAGAATAATAACACCCTTCTCCCAGAGTTGTTGTGAGGATCGAATGAGATGTTATTTGTAAGCACAGTGCCTGGCACACAGGTGCTTAATAAATGCTTTTTCCCCTTCCTTCCTCTGAACCTCAATTTTTTATCTAAATATGGTGATAAGCTGCACATTTTGAATGACTGTTGAAAGCATTCAATAGAATAATGTGCATCTAGGGCTTTGTAAACTTTAAACTCTCATGCACCTGTAAGCTATCATTCCATTGTCATTCCCATTGTCTTCTTTATGAGAATTGCTTGGAAGCAGGCTCTTCTACCCTATCAAAATCCTACTTTGATTTCAGCCCATTTCTTCTCTTTTCATCACTGCAGTGATGGTGATACTTGTACTAAGCCTATCCAGAGACCACCTGTTATGGTTCAACAAGCAATAATTATTACTGAATAATTTCTAGGTGTGCAGGATGGTCAGTGACACCTGATTCCTTACATGAAAGAGCTTTGAAAAGCAGAAAATGTGCAAGGCAGTGTCATGCTGTGCGTCTGTGGGCTCCTAGAACTGGCTTCTGAAGGTGGTTTCAGATGGGATGTTCTGATCTATTTAATAGCAAGTGTTGCTTCTGTTCTGTGGCCATAGTGGAGAGCTGGAGGTCCTCCAAACTTCTATTCAGACAGACAGATGACTGACCACTTGCACATGGCCTGTCTTAGGCCTTTCTTTGGTTTACCCTGAATGACTAGGAATTGGGCTAAGCCTGACCATGGTTCCATTTGGTTGAATAAGGACCTTTAGTATTAATTGTGAGGCAAGCCAGGGAGCTAATTAGTGGGAGTCAAAGAATCCTAGACTAGCTAACTCCAAAGGTCATTCAAGCCCAGGTCTGATACAGAAATAATAACAACTCACATTGACAGAGGGCTTAAAGTTTTGCCATGTGCTTACTCCCCACGACTCTGGGAGGTCAGCTGGAGTCTGAGGTTGCTGTTGTTGTTCAGTTGTTTCCAGCTCTTTGAGACCCCATTTTGGGGTTTTCTTGGCCAAGATACTAGAGGGTTCACCATTTCCTTCTCTAGCTCATCTTACAGATGAGGAAACTGAGGCCAAAGGAGTTAAGTGACTTGCCCAGGGTCACATAGCTAGGAAGTGTCTGAGACCAGATTTGAACTCAGGTCCTCCTGACTCCAGGGCTAGTGCTCTATTCACTGTGCCACCTTTCATACACACACACACACACACACACACACACACACACACACACATGTATGTACATATACATATATACACATATATGTATATATGTATACACACACACATCCAGATAAATACACTTACATGTAGATATATACACATATATACAATATAGATACACATGTACAGAAATATACATATACATACAATATACAAATATACATACACATATATTTATATGTATGTATATGCACATATACATCTCTGTGTATATATGTATATTGTGTGTATATATGTATATATGTACCCATATGTGTGTATGTGTATATACACACATACACATATGTGTATGTATATATACATATATACACACACATATATGTATATATGTATACACACATACATCCAGATAAATACACGTACATGTAGATATATACATATATACAATATAGATACATATGTACAGAAATATACATATACATACAATATACATATATACATATACATATATTTATATGTATGAATATGCACATATACATACATATCTCTGTGTATATATGTATAGTGTGTGTATATATGTATATATATGTACCCATATGTGTGTGTGTGTATATATATATATATACGGGCTTTGATTTCCATAGCTTTTTCAAGCAGGAAGATACTTTAGAACCCGAGCATCTCCTTTTAAAGATGAAGAAGCTGAGTCTGAGAGACAAAGTGCTTTGTTCACGCTCCTGTGACCCAGGATCAGATCCCAGGCCTCCTGGCTGTCCCACAGTCTGCAGGATTGGAAGTCAGAGGACCTGGTTGAATCCCAGTCATGTTGCTGTGTGACTCTGAGTCAGGTACTTGCCCCTCTGGACTTTCGTTTCTTCATCTGTAAGAATTGTGGGGTGGACTCAATGACCTCTGGGGTTCCTTCCTGGTCTGAATCTATGATTCTAGATCTCATTTTAGTGGTACAGCTTTATGTCAACATTTCTGCTGTCTCAGAAAATCTTTATCCCCAAGCTTTGTTCTTCCTCCTTCCCTTTTCCTTTTCAAACAAAGCCCCATAAATTCTTTCTTAGAAGCCACGAAGCCTTCTGCCTACCCTTCTCTTCTCGATAACTTTTGCTTTTTGAGAGTGGCCCTTCAGATACCAGGTATGGCTGTGTCCCTTCCTCCCCCACTCCCTTCCCTGGTGCCAGCTGCTGTTGTGTCCAATAATTCCCTGGGACTCTTCCCCTGTTACCCCTAATTCTCTCATTTTCAGCAGCTCCATAGAAGTCTTAGTAATGTTTTCTTCCCCTCCACTCTGTGTCCTTGGGAGCTGGTCTGTGCCCTGGTATTCTCACATTCTAGGGTTCTACTCTGACATGAATTGCATCCAGCATTCCTATTGCCCCCTCCCCCTTTCCCAGGTCTGCAAAGCAAGGCAACTGTCACGCTCCTGGTTTCTACAGATTCTCTCAGAGAAAACAATTGCAATCTCGGGGGCCCAAGCATATGCTAGGTATAGAGCAGAACAAAGGGGCCTGGTATGGATAAGGCAATCAGAGCCTGCTCTGCTCTACTGTCTCCAATTACTCAGCTATGCCCACTGAACCTGTGGAGTGTTGTCTCCGCCTGGAGCTGAGCTCTTAAATGGACTTTACTCCCTTAATCCTTAAGCACCTTTTGGGATCTCTTTTTAATTCTGTCTTGGGGGACTGGACTTTGGTCTGACTTTATTTAGTGTGGAGAAGAGTCTTTAAATCTATGAGTACCGTGTCCTACATGGATATCATCTCTGCTGAGAACTGATTAAGAAGCAGGCTTCAACAGACAGAGGAAGAGATTGAGTTTCCATAAGTGGAAGCATTTAGACAGCAGTGAGTGCTGTAATGGAGGGGATGGTAAAATCTTCAGGATTTTAGTTAATAAATATTCTCTCTTGACAGTCTCAAAGATACCCTTGAAGCCTGAAAGAGTTAATTCATAGCCACCAAAGTGAGTTATGTACTTTCTGGGAGGCACAGACATCCATGCGATTGGATCACTATCTCTTTAGGTATATGTTAAATACAAATCAACATTGATTCCCTTTTCCTTCCTTCCTTCCTTCCTTCCTTCCTTCCTTCCTTCCTTCCTTCCTTCCTTCCTTCCTTCCTTCCTTCCTTCCTTTCTTTCTTTCTTTCGACCTTCTAGATTTTCCCTTTCTGTGAGTTGCATGTTCAACTCATCATTTGTAACGCATTTCTGATCACCCCAAAGTTCTAAAAACATTTATCTGTTTGTGTGTTATTGGAGGAAGTGACTTTGCAAAACCCTGGTAAAGACTTATCCTTTCCCCCAAAATTTCCTCCTCTTCCAAAGATCCCAGTTTCTCTCTAGGATACCACTATTCTAATTTCACCTCATCCAGGTTCTAAAACCTAGGAGTCATCCTTGATTCTGGACTCTCTTACTCCTAATATCTAATCCAGTTGCCAAGCCCCATTGATTCTAACTTGCCAGTATCCTTCATATTTATTACCTTCTCTCCACTTACATCATAATCACTTTAGTTTGGGCTCTCATTACCTGGACTATTACAATTGTGTTTTAATTGGTTTCCCTGCATTCAGTTTTTCCCCTCTTTATCCTCCACACGGCTACTAAATTGATATTCCTAAATCAGAGACATGACCATATCACTCCCTTGCTCAAGAAGGTTCAATGGCTCCCTACTACTTCTAGAATAAAATACAAACCCCTCTCCTTGACATTTAAAACTGTTCACAAACTATTCGCAGTCTTTCTAGGCTAATCATACATTATTTATTTTCATGTACCCTGCACTCTGGGGCAGGTCAGTGGTGAAATAGAGCACCAGGCCTGGAGTCAGGAAGATCTGAGTTCAAATTCAACCTCAGGCACTGCTGTGTGACCTGGGGCAAGTCCCTTAACTTCTGGTTGCCTCAGTTTCTTCAACTATAAAATGGGGATTATAATAGCATCCACCTCACAGGGTTGTTGTGAGGATCAAATGAGATAATATTTGTAGAGCATTTTGCCTGGTGCCTGGCATAGAGTAGACACTTATTAATTGCTCATCTCCTTCCTTCCTTCTAGACAAACTAATCTGTTTGCTGTTGCCTGTATACAACATTCCAGACACTGTGATTTTCATACAGGCTGTGTTTGTCTTCTTGGAGTGCTCTTCTTTCTCACTGCTGATCCTCAGAATCCTTAGCTCCCCAACAAAGCTCAGCTCCAGAATCACCTCCTTTAAGAGGTCTTTTCTGATTTCTCCAGTTGTTAGTCACTTTGTATTTATGTATGTATAGCTCTAAATATATGCATATATCTGAACATAAATGTGTAACATATAGCCATGTCCTGAATTTACATATCCATGAATAGGTTGCATCCTTTTGGTAGAATGTAAGCCCTTTGAGGAAAGAGACCCTCTCAATTTTGTATTTCTGTCCCTAGTTGTATCATTAAGTGCCTGGCACATAGTAGGCAGTTAATAAGTATTTGTTGAATCAGGGACTTATCTCCAGAGTCAATTAACAAACTCCATGAGAAATTTAGTGTTATTTCTTTATAGTTACATCTCATTTCTGTCCAATATCAGCACTGCTCAGTTTGATCACCTGCTTAAGTCACTAGATTTGATTTCAAATGGCCTTTGGCTGATTCCAAGAAAAGCAAAATCCACCCTCAAAGGATAAAAGTTTGCCACCACTGAAGGCATTGAAAGGAATATGCCACAGGCCCTGGACATAAAGCCAAAAAAAGGAGTTCCAAGAATCTTTATATCATGACTGGAATGGCGGCATTGTTGGAAAAAACCAACAATAATAAGGATAGTAATCTCCCAAAATGACTGCTTTGAAGGGGAAACTGCTCATTTGCAGGGGTTAGTAAGTTTAATGCAGTCTTAGTCAACATTAAAGGTATCCAGGATTGGAGAAATGGTTGTTTCTATGTAATTGTCATCATCAAGCTATCTAGAGTATTGTGTTTGGTTCTGAGAACCATGTTTTAGGAAGAGTATTACAGTTATCCCTTCCACATCACAACTTTCCCCATCACAGTTTTGGTATATCATGGGGCGGCATAAGAAATTAGATGGGATTTTGGGGGAAGTTTTGTGGAAGCTATAGACAACACGTGAAAGCCAGCAGAGCCTATGACCAAATATTTAACCCAAATTTTACAATAAGGTACTGTAAATACCCCATAAAAGGAAAAGAAAAAATTCAGACTTCTTCTCTGGTACGAAGGGAGGGCCAAAAAAATTTTACATGGATTTTCCAGAGTCTGGAGGCATCATGCCCCTAGCCCCCATGGTGTGGAAGGGATGACTGTAATTAACTGAAGCATACCAAGAGCAGGGCAGCCAGGACAGTGGAAAGCTTTAAGGTCATGCCAAAGGAAGGGAGCCTGAAAAAACTGGGGAAGTCTGTCCTGGAGAAGAGAAGTCTGAGGGAGAACATGATTGCTATTTTCAAGTATTTGTAAGGCTACACATCTCAGAATTGGAAGGGATGTCCAGGTCCAATGTAGGATCTCAGAGGAGAAGAGGCACTAGACTTTTTTTGCTTGTCCTCAGAGGGCAAAACTAAGTGCTAAGTATGGTAGTTTCAGAAAGGTAGATGGGTTCAATTTCCAAATGACTGTAACTACTAAAAAGTGGAGTAGATTTCCTAGGGTTGTAGTGGCTGTTCTCTCATGGGAGGTCTCATTAGGGATGCTATAGAGTATATTCCCTATAGAGTATATTCCTATTCAAATATATGTTGGACTCTGAGGTCCCACATTGGACCTGGACATTCTTTCCAATTCTGAGATTCTGTGGTTCTAAACTTTTCATCATAGTCCTGTATAGGAGAATGGAGAGACTTATACTCATGATTCAAAACCAAGGGGGCAGCTAGGTGGTGCAGTGGATAGAGCAACAACCCTGAAGTCATGAGGATCTGAGTTCAAATCAGGCCTCAGACCAAACACTTGACACTTACTAGCTGTGTGACCCTGGGCAAGTCACTTAACCCCAATTGCCTAAAAAAAAAAAATAGAAACAAACAAAACCAGGAGTGGGAGATGTGTAGCCAGGAGGAGATAGGATATAATGGGGGTATGAATAATATCTTCAAGTATACACAAAATTATTATGTGAGAAGAGAATTGCTGGACTTGTTCTACTTTGTCTTGGGGGCAGAATGAAGACCAGAGTGGAAGTCACAGAGGAGTGGATTCTAGGTCGGTTTCAATTAGAGTTTCCCAATGAGACACGTAATGAGGTGTTTCAAGATGGAATGTGGAGTTTTGGTTGGCAGCTTTCCTAGACGCTGGTGCTGCTCCATCAGAGGCTGGTCAGCACTGGACAGGTCCATTGTAGGAGGGATTTGTGCTTCAGGTAGGGATGAGACAAAGCTCTTTCTAAGACCTATCCTAAGTTTGAGAATCCCAATGTGGGATTCTGTGAGGCAATCTAAAAACCAGTAGAAGGCAACCTACATATTAGTGCTGAGTTGACTATAAACAAGTGCCAGGATGGACGTACAGACAATAAGTGCTTTGTTTAGATAGTGTTTTGACCACCTTTTTACTGGGGCATAGTAGCTTTTGGTTTCATTGCTCTTATTTTGGTCTACTTGATCTTATGTTAATTATTTATCTATATATCTTTGATAAGCTATAGCATGTGCGAGGGCCCCACCCTGGTAAACCATCTTGGCAGACGGGTTAAACCAGGTTGAGGGCAGCCTATGGGCTCCAAACCTGTCTGTCACTAAGGGAGGCGTTTCTACCCCAAGCATGTGAACACCTCCCTTCCTGAATGGGTGGATGGGTGGATGCCATGAAGGCAGCTGAAACAGGTGCTGTGGAGCACTTGGAGACACCAAGGTCATCCACTGCATCCTGAGCCATCACCAGTTGTCTTGACTTTTGTCCTGCCACTGGACTTCGATGATTCTGGCACAGTAAGGCTGACAACTTTGTGCAACTCTTCACACTTAAATCCAATTCACGTGCGACTCAAGACCTTGTGATGTCATTGGTCCTCTTGGGAAACAAAGGACGAACAGCAAGAGAATAGTTATTATAGATAGAGGCAGTTGGGAAGTGAAAGGTTCTTGGAGGAAGTGGGATGTTAGCTGAGCCTTGAAATTGCAGCAAATTGGCTAGGGTCACACAGCTAATAAATGTCTGAGGCAGGATTTGGGACCAGGTCTTCCTAATTCCAAGTCCAGCATTTTTTTCTCTACACCATGTTTGTCATTGCCCTTGCTAACACACGGTGCCCAGAATTGACCATAGTAATACAGATGTGGACTCATAACATCAGAGGGTAGTGACGTTGTTCTATTAATCATGGCCTGCATGTTCTCTTCCCCATCAGACCATGAGTTCCTTGAGAGCAGGGACTGCTTTTTACCTTTCTTTGTGTCTCCAGCACTTAGCACAGTTCCTAGCAAACAGTAAGTGCTTAATAAATGTTTAATGATGGACTGGGTCTGGCCATTCAGTGAATTCTGAACCGATCTAACTGTGCTATCATCTAGCCCATATTAGAATTAAAAATACTAGTCTTCTAGAAAAGACTAACATATAGAAATCTTATATAGAGATTTTATTCTATATAAACAAGAATAATTCAGCTCCCAGTCTCATTGCTACTGTCTCATCCTTCTCTCCCATGGATGGTAATGCTTGAATTGATTGGTGTGGAGAAGGCTGTAGAAGAAATAGAAACTCTATAGGCCAAAAGGAACACATCTCTCAATCTAGAAGTACCCACCAAAGAGACCTTGGCATCATTCTGTTCCTTGTGCTCACTTTCTTCCAGGAACCAGATACTTCTAAGTAAAACCTATAACAAACCTATAAATATGTGCATTACAAGTCATGTTTTCTTTTCAGTATTAGTGCCGTTATTGTTGTTGTTCAATTATGTCTAACTCTTTGTGACCCCATTTGATGTTTTCTTGGCAAAGGTATTGGAGTGGTTTATCATTTCCTTCTCCAGCTTATTTTACAGATGAGGAAACTGAAGCAAACAGGGTTAAGTGACTTGCCTGGGGTCACATAGTTAATAAGTGTCTGAGGCCAGATTTGAACTCATGAAGATGAATCTTCCTGACTCCAGACCTGGCACTCTATCCACTATGTTACCTACCTGCCCCTTTTAGTGACATAGGGGCAATATTTAACACATAACTATTCTCATTAGGGAATATTTGTTGCTAAATGTTGGGAAATGAATGGGAGAGACAGATCACCTTTCCATCCCTAGGAGTTAGTATTACAAACCTAGAAAAATTGTCGGTATGGATATCACAAGACTTTGTCTCATGCCTTGCTGAAATCCAGATTTGTTTTATCTATGGCATTTCCTGATTCAATGATCTAAAACTCTGTTCTCAAAATAAAATTATATTAGAAAGCTATGGTCTGTTCTTGATGAAACCATGCTGGCTTTTAGTGACTCTAGGTCCCTTTATAAATGCCTACAAATCATCTCTTTGATGACATGTCAGAATTTGGCGAGAATCAAAGTCAAGTTCATTGACATATAGTTTGAATAAATTATCTTCCCCTCTTTGAAAATCAGGACAACATTTGTCCATCCTTACCTTTGGCGTTTTTTTGTTCTCAACATTTCAGAGGTCAGTGACTGTGGTCCAGCAATCATATTCATCAATTCTTTTAATGAGTCTATAATTTGACTGGACCTGGTGACTTAAATTCATTGAGGGCAGCTAGTTTCTCTTTTAACCTTTTAATTATGTTAGATTTCAAGTCCCTGCTAATCATTTTTGTTCTACCTTCTTACTCTAGAGATTCTCCTTATTTGAGAAAGTGGAGGAAAAATAATTATGTTATTCTGCTTTTTCTGTCACTGCTTTTCCTCATTCAGTCTAAATCTTCTGCCTTATTTGGTCTTTTGTACTCCTGAGTTTTCTCCCCTTGCTTCTATCTCCTGGACACATCTTTAGGTTGGTTAATAAGCTCCATGTGCAGGCACATAGTCTATTTATATTAGTACCAATAGAAGTTTGTGTTTGTTATCTTGTCAGAATTTCATTCCTGACA
Source organism: Vombatus ursinus (assembly GCF_900497805.2). Taxonomy (NCBI): domain Eukaryota; kingdom Metazoa; phylum Chordata; class Mammalia; order Diprotodontia; family Vombatidae; genus Vombatus; species Vombatus ursinus. The sequence continues at coordinate 8,996,405 of NW_020954737.1, forward strand.
GCATCCCATCCTTCTTGGATTGACTGTTCTGGTAGTATTTTAGGCCATCAGATTCTACTTATGCTTCCTGTGAACTCTCAAAAATCTGCTTTTTCTAAATCTAAATTGAATGTTGGCCATCTTCCCCCTTCTATCTATCACAAACTCTACAATGCTGTGCCTACTTCCTTTTCAAGGTTTTCATCATTTTAACTTGTCAAAAGTTCCTCATTGTTGGTCAGAATTGGGTTGAAAATAGCAGTTCCTTTTGGTGTTTCCATTATATTTTGAAGAATGAAATTATCACTAAACTAGCAAATGATCATCCTTCCTAAAAAGTCAAGAATACCAGAATTCAAATCCTCCCTCAGACACTTAGTAGCCATGTGACCCTGGGCATGCCATTTAACCCCTCTCTGCTTCAGTTTCCCCATCTATAAAATGAGGAGAGTAATAACACCTACTTGGAAGAGTTGTTGTAAGGATTAAATGAGTTAATTTGTGTGAAGTGTTTTGCACACCTTTCAAGCACTACATATATGCTAGCTATGATTATTGTTATTATTCATAAGAAAAGGTAAAGTAGACACTGATTCATACATTTACTAATTCTTCTTGTTGCTGTCTTTACCCATATCTGTCCAATCACCCCTTCTCTTTCTCCCTTGCTGATTAACTCTCCATGTCACACCCACTAATGGTAGGTATACCCCAAGATTCTGTTTCGGCACCTCCTCTCTTTTTTCTCCATATTCTTTCTCTTGGTAATCCCATACGCTTCCATGGGTTCTGTTACCGTTTGATGATAGATGACTCCCAGAGCTATAGAACCAACCTTTGTCCTCAGCTACATAAGCTCCTGGGCAGCAGGGACTTCTGACTTTGTATTTCCAGAATTTAGTATAGTGCTTGGCACATAGTAAGCACTTAATAAATCCTTGTCGATTGATACTTATACATTTTTGTCATTTAAATCATAATTATAAAAATCGGTCCATCGAGACAGTTTTCATGAACCAGTTTATACTTAGCACTTTCTAGGTATTTAGGGGGTGGGATGGGGGAAGGGGCAGGGCTTGGGGAATAGAAGTACACATAGTTTTAGCCCTCTAGAAACTTTCCATTTAGGTGGGAAGACAATACTAAGGCCTGTGAAACAACAGTACAGAGGGTTAGTGGAAGTAAGGCAGTATATAGTTAAGTGCAAGATTGCATGTTAAGTTCTGTAGGAATTTCATACTCTACTGGAAGCAAACGTTGATTTCCCACCTCTCCTCCATAATGCCACTTAACTTCTTTCTTCCCCTCGTTCCCCTGAAACTCACCTCCCCTACCCAGGATTCTGGCCGCCTGCCCCATCTCTCTGAAAACTCCTTTTGTTTCTCCTTATTCATCCTTAGAGTGGCAACTGCCCAGTGACCTGAAAGGGAGAGATGGGAAGGGAAAAGAGAGGCTTTTATGATGCACCCTCCCTGAGAACGTTTGAGGGCTGCCCTGGGACTAGTAATTCTTTGCTCACATTTCCTCACTGCCTGTGGGTTTTCCTTTGCTACAAAAACAGCACTTAGTGGCCAGCTGAAGGGTACATTTCTCTGAACTGTGTTGGTTCATGCAATAGTCCAGTCAGCTAAAAACAGAGATTTGTTTTTCTCCCTGGGAATTCTCTGGGTTTCTCTTGGTTTCCATCTTTTATGGACAATGCTTGGCCTCACAGTTCTGGTTACAGGAACTTTGTCTTAGGGCCCTTCCCACAGAGAAGAAGAGTAAATTTGCTTTCAGGGTACCCTGTTCTACTCTTTTTTTTTTAAATTTTATTTTTTCTAAAACTTGAATAAACAAGAAGAAAAGAAAAAGAAACCTATTTTAAACTTAAGTACTAAATCTTAAATACAAAATAAGAAAAGAAAAAACATGTCATGTGCACAGTAGAATGTAAGAGAGGATTCAAAATACATAGCAATAAATTTCCATTTCAAGAAAGCCTATGTAATAAGTACTATGCATTTTATTGAGAGCTGTCCATCTTTTCTTTGCTTCCTTGTAAATTTTCTTTCATTCTCTGTTGTGCACTTTTTACTTTGTTTTTTTTTCACCCCTTTCCTCCCTCCCACCCCACCAGAAGGCTACAATTAAGCACAGATATATTTATATATAGATATAGATATATACATACACATATACATATATACATGTATAAACATATACTTTCTCTAACAAATTCTACTCCTGATTTTCATTTTATGTTTGCGAGTATCTAGTATTTCTATCCCTCCTGACTCCTCTACTTCACTTCTACCCACTACCTTGACCTCCTATTACTTAACCTACCCTGCCTCTGAGAATCTCTCCCTTATCCTCCCATTCCCATAAATCTAAACACCCTTCTATACCCCTCTTTGACCTATTCCTTTACCCACCCCTCTAAAGATTATCCTTATAATATGCTTATCCTCCCAAGGATCCCTCCCTTATTCTTCCATTCCATTAACCTAAACACCTTTCTATACCCCCCTTAACCTATTCCCTCAGTCTCCCCTCTAGGGATCCTTCCCTTAACCTCTTCCCCTCCCTATCCTCTCTGCGTTTTATTTCTTTCTGAATTTAGAAGACTTTTATACTCTTCTAGATATATATGTATTGTTTCTTCTTGAATCCATTCCCAATGAAAGTAGGTTTCCAGAACTAACAGCCCTCCTCCCTCATCTAATTCCTCATGCACCTCATTTGTATAAGATTTACTAATTTTAGCTGTTCCTAAACAGTTTTACTTTTTGAAGTCATATCATACTCAGGTCTACCCCAATCTGTCTTACAAACTACCCAGTTGCTAATACCAATCTTAGACATACATTTTACATTTTACATAAATAGAAGATAAATAGTCTGTCCTTATTGAGTATCTTGTAATTAGTCTTTGGTATATACCTTATATTTCTTTTGGCTCTTGTATGTCAAATCTTCTATTAAGTTTAGGTTTTTTTTTTTAACGAAGTCCTGAAAGTCTGACAGTTCATTAAATATCCAATTTTTTTTCCTGTCAGTATTATGCTTAGCTTTGCTGGGTATGATATTTTCAGCTGGAACCCCAGTTCTTTTGCTCTTTGATATATAGTGTTCCAAGACCTGCAGTCTTTTAGTGTCACCACTGCTAGGTCTTGTGTGATTTTAATTGTGGCACTGTTGAGGTTTAGGGGTTTAGGGGTGCTCAGACCCCAAAATCACAACACATGGGTCCTGCCTGAAAGAATTCGACCCAAGCCTTCTTTCAGCCAAAGACAAGGTTTATTAGAATATCCATCATATTGGGCAGATTTTTAAGGAATCAGAACATTATTGAGCTATTGGTTAGATTATAAGAATCTAAGCAGTAGCTAGATTTTAAGAATCTGAGTACCTTAAAGGACTCAAGATGGACCTTATATACAGAAAGACCGTGTGAGAGATCTAGGAGTGGCCAAATAGTCTGCGGGGACTGTGAAGTAATAGAATGCCAGGGACCTGGACCATGTGGCCAAGGGAGAATGGAGCCTAGCTAGGATGAAGGGTTGGAAGTGGCTGCGGCCATAGGGAGTTAAGACAATGGAGGGCTAGGTTAGGTTAAGTGTAACGAAAATTGGGAGATTTGGGCATAGCCACAATGAAAGGCCAGTTGATGGGTCTATAGCCTCAGGTGAACTCCAGAGATTTGGCCATGTGGGAAAGTCCAGGGTTTTTTTTTCCTAAGGTCCAGATCCCAATCCCATCAGCACTGCCACATTTAGATTGTTGCTCATTTTTCTTGTTGCTTATAATATTTTGTCCTTGAGCTGGGGGTTTCGAAATTTGACCATAATATTCCTGTGAGTTTTCCTTGTAGGACCTCTTTCAGGTGGTGATCAGTGGATTTTTTCTATTTCTACTTTCCCCTCTTGTTCTAATGGTCCAGGATGGTTTTCTTCAACTATTTCTTGTATTATTGTAAAGATTATTTTTTTGATTTTAGGTAGCTTTTAGGTAGCCCAGTTAGTCTGTTTTCTTTTCTTGATCTTGTCTCCAGATCAGTTGTTTTTCTTATGAGATGTTTCACATTCTCTTCTATTTTTCCATTCATTATATTTTGTTTTATTATTTCTTGATCTCTTATAACTTTGCTGGCTTCCCTTGCCCGATTCTGATTTTTAAGTTGTTTTCTTCCTTAAGATTCTGGATCTCCTTTTCTAATTGGTTGACTTTTGTTTCATAATCTTCTTGTTCTTCTTGCATTGTTCTTTTTTTTCCTTTTTTTTTAGTTTTTCCTCAATCTCTCTCATTTGATTTTTAAAGTCTTTTAAAAGTACTTCTATGAATTCCTTTTGGGCAGATGACCATTTAATGTTACTCTTTGGGATAGAAGAGGGTTTCTTAGCCTCAGTATCCTCCTCTGAAGATGTACCCTGGTCTTCTTTATTCCCATAGTAACTTTCTATGGTTAGATTCTTTCTCCTTTGCCTGTGTATTTTCCTTTATGTGTAGCATCTTAGTTTTTATAATCACGTCTAGGCCCGGGGTATGGGGAATGGTGCCTCTGACCTCAGATCCCTTCAGTTCTCCCTTTTGGTCTAGAACTGAGGCCAAACTTCCAACCTCCTGTAAGTGCCCACAGTCAGTGGCATCTGTGTGAGGTACAGAGACCCTTATCAATGAATCGGAGACTCAGAGGTATTAGCAAAAAGAAAATTTCATTTATTAGCTTTCTCGAGAAAGAGTTCCCTCAGAACACCAAAAAATTGGCGCCAACCAAAGAGAGCAGAGGTATGTTCAGATCAACAGGTTATAATAGGTCCTAGCCCCTCCCCCCCCCCTTCCTCAGGGCTCATTAATGCAAGCTCTGAGGGTACAATCTATTCTCGGCAATCTACCCCAGCAACAAAGAACAAGGACACTTTTTACAACTTGCCTGGAGACAGGAGGTTTTCTTTTTCTTTTTAGAGTAAATAGTTTTAGAGAGGGAGGAGGAGGTCTGATAAAGTTGAAAAGCATGTTTCTTTACAAGGTCAACCAGCTGCAAGTGTTTCAACAGAACAAGGAGCAGTTAACTCCCTGAGGAGGCTTCATTCCTGAGAGATTCTCAGAGATCATCTCACACATCCCTGCCCCACTGCTTCTGCATTCGCTGGGCATGTGCTCGTTCCTTCCGTCCCCTAGCACTGCTGGGTCTGGCATTCCTTCTCAGCAGAGGTTCCCTCAGTCTTCCCAGGCCCAGACACCCATCTCCCCTCGCTATCCCGGGCTAACAGTCCCTGTGGCGGAGGCTGAGATATCCTCCCAACCCAGCTAATCCCAGGGTTTGCCTCTTGTTTAAGTGTTCCCTAGCCTGGAGGTGTTTACTTTTCACCGGGACCAAACCTAGTTCTGGGATCTTTCTCAGATCTTCAATTGTCCCAGAAGGATCACTGTTCTTTTCCTACTCTTAATTATTTTTACCGGCTCTGTGTTTGCTCTCTCTTTTGTGGGAGAAAATCTCAAGACATTGGAATTTTCTGACCTATTCTACTTTCTTCCCCCCTGGTGCGTTCTTTCTGGAACTCTTCTCAGCATTGTCTGACCTTGCTGATGTCTGGCTCCTTTCAAAATATTTCCAGCACCCTCTTCTCCCTGAGATTACAAATAGAAATTCTTTTTTTTTTTTTGCTAGGCACTGGGATTAAGTGACTTGCCCAGGGTCACTCAGCTAATAAGTGTTATGTGTCTGAGGCAGGATTTGAACTCAGATTCTCCTGACTCCAGGGCCGGTGCTCTCTCCACTGCGCCACCTAGCTGCCTGTAGAAATTCCGATAAATGAATCAAAACCTATGTGTTAATAAGTATAAATGTATGGCCCCATCTGCAGTAATGTTTTACCAACACACTAAGCCAAAGAGATGATGCTTATGATGGGCATTTGAAGACCTGGGAAGTTGGACCTTATGGTCAATGTTCCCTCTAACTTTTAAAATTTGTGAGCTGATGACCATATGATATGAATAACAAATTGTGAAGGCTGAGAGCATTCATATAGAGGTTAGTGTGATAATCAAAGAAAACTTGTAACACATTTAATAATAGGAATAATAACTATCATCATATATGAAAAAGAGGCATGAATTCAAGTGAATTTATTCAAATTTATAACTCTAATTAACATTCATTTTAAGCAATAAATTTCCTTTTTTTCCCCTCTTACTTTCAATATTGACAGTTTTCCCTGGCACTGTGAATAGTTAAATTCTCCTCACTTAGGCATCAAAACACAATTGTCCCTGTAGGATTCAAGCTAAAAGAAACCCTAGGGGTCACCTAAATATAGAATCATAAGTTAGGAGATAAAGTAACCCTTTTATTCCTCCTATCCCCATTTTATTATTTTTTTCCTTTTTTTAGGCAAATGGGGTTAAGTGACTTGCCCAGGGTCACACAGCTAGTAAGTCAAGTGTTTGGTCTGAGACCGGATTTGAATTCAGGTCCTCCTGACGTCAGGGATGGTGCACTATCCATTGCGCCACCTAGTTGCCCCTCCTATCCCCATTTTACAGATGAAGACTGAGGCCCAGAGATGGAAGGTAATTTGTCCAAAATCATACAAATAGGAAGAAATCACATCAGGATTGGACTCTATGTCACCATATAACACTCAATAACCCATACTGGGACCAGATGAGGTTAAGGGTGTTTGCTGTTTCTCTCTCTCTTTCTTTCTCCCTACTAAGAGGTCTTTCTCAGTTCTGGATCAATGTACCTGGCCTAGATTTGGTCCTGAGGCCAAGCTCCTTTCCTTACATAAATTGGCTCTTTTCACCCCCAACCCCTAACCTAACCCTGGAAAAATTTGTTAAAGCTTAGGTTTGACTCATGTCTAGGGTCTTCCCAAAATGGGAGAGTGTAAAGGTACTCAATGGGCAATATGAATAAAGTAGGGGGCAGCTATTTATTTCCTTTACGGGAAAGAAAGGTCAAACGTAAAGACAATGACATCCTGATGGACTTTTAAAAGGCACCTACACAATGCAGTGAATAGAGTGCTGGAGTTGGAAGCAGGAAGACCTGAGTTCAAATCCAGCCTCAGACACTTAGCTGTGTGACCTTGGACAAGTAACTAAACCTCTCTCAATCTCAGTTCCCTCAGCAGTAAAATGGACATAACAATAGCCTCTACTTTGCAGGATTGTTGTGAGGATCAAATGAGATGACACGTAAGGTGCTTTGTAAACCTTAAAATTTAAATTTTTAAAATTATTTATTTAAATTATTACCATTATTATAGGATGCAGTATCTTATAACTGCTGTTACACTCTCCTGAAGTTGATACTTAAAACATTCAAACATGATGTAGTTGGTGGGACTTCTGAATAGGCTTTTTACTTTTCATCTTAATCCTGTATTGTCCCAGAGATTTCCAAAGTGGATGATACCATCTCCCCCCCCCCCCCCCCCCCCCGGGGAACAATACAGCGGGGTGGTAGTGGCCTCGAGCACATTTAGGTGGTGTTGAATAAAAATAAGGGTACTATGGAAGCATAAAGAAAGAAGAAAAGATAAGAAAATTTTGAAAAACCATTTGTACATGTTTCATTTGTTCTGTAACAGAGTTAAAGTCGTAGTGATAACATTATTTTCCAAATAAACACACAAAATGCAAGTTATAATCAATCATTGGTCAAGTCCACCAATAGGTCTTAACAAGCCAGTGTTGGCAGGTGAGCATGTTGTGCATTGTCAGGAAGATAAGCATGCATCAGCAGAAATATTTGCGTGTAATGACTTGTTTACAATATGATACTATATAGTTACATGATGCAATATTGCATCATCAAAATTCCAATGTAGGAAAAACCCCCTAAATTTATGATAAATTATTAAATTTAAGATGCTCCATTTAAAATATACATATATTTTTGAAATTACACAAATTTCCAAAAAAAACCAAAAACCCCAAACTGTTAAAGAAACTACATTTCCGGGGGGGTGCTGAGAATTTTTTTTGGGGGGTGAGGCAATTGGGATTAAGTGACTTGCCCAGAGTCATACAGCTAGTAAGTGTTACTACTGAGGCGGTATTTGAACTCGTATCCTCCTGACTTCAAGGTTGGAGCTCTATCCACTGCACCACCTAGCTGCCCCTCTGAGTAATTTTTTTAAAAAGGGTCAGTAGGCCAAATAAATTTGGGAATCTCTGGTCTAAATAATTTCCTTTAGGTCTTTGTCTTCTGGCAAGATGGTCTATGGGTTGAACTCCTCATCAGTGATCATCCTCTTCAATGAAGAAATTCTCTCCGTTCCAAGAAGTTCTCCCCCAGAAACCAATTGGTTCTGAACAGAGGATCTTGAATTTCTAGTCTTCTCTAACTCACAAAGTTGGCTCCACATCTGGACTTTTCCATCTCAAGATTACTGTTAGATCACCTATATTCAGGAAAGAACTAAAATAAAACAGCAGCTAGCAGCCCAAGGCCATAGCTTAGACGAGTCCAAGCCTGTACATGTGTGTTAGCAGCTATGTGTTCAAAGTTGGACATTTCCATCAGAGCCAGGGAAGGATACCAGCCCCGACACTATTCCAGGGAGAAGCTCAAGGATTCCTGCCATGCTAAGCAGAGGGGAAGAGAAGAGAGCAGCAGGTCACATTCTTTAAAGATACACTGAGTCACCAGCCCTCTCTGATCAGTGATCAATAAGGAGATTCGCTTTGTCAACTCAAAGCTCAAGGCCCTTCAGCATTTCATCACATGTGTTCCTGGGAGTTTCCAGGAAAACTCTGTTGAATTCTCCCTGGGATGTGTCCCCCATTATAGGGCCATAGCTTTAGGGCTAGAAGGGCCTTCAAGGTCATCTGTCCTCTAACTCCAAATCTGGTGCTTTTCCCACCACATCCCAAGACAGGATTCCCCATGTTCTCTCCTTCTTTCCACATGCTCACTATTTATAACCACTATGGTACAGAGCTTAGGCTTCCAAAGTGCTTTCCTCTCTATCTTGTGCTCTTCATTTGGGGAGGTTTTTGGTGGCATATTCCTGCTCCTGATCTGGACATGCTGGCCCAAGTTGTCATAAACAGAACCCTGAGGCATGAACTAAGACCCAAGCCAAAGACAAAGGGAGAGGAGTGGAGGTACAGGGGAAGTGGATACAGTGAGAGTATCCTGGATGCCTAGCATCCAGAAGCCTAGAGTAGGCGAGGTACTGTGCAGGTTCAGAAAAGGAATGAGTAAGGTTGGGACTTGGAGAACACTGCCTTCACCACCTCTTCCTAGTCCTAGCACACAAATCCCCATTGTTATTCTGCAGTTCATTTTCCTTTCTAAACTTCAGGACCTGAGGTGTAAGAAAGTGAGTATGTCAATCAGGTCAAGATTTCAAGGAACAGAAACATAGCAAGACAAATCCCTCTTGAACTAATGACAAGGTTTACTGAGTGATACGAAAGCCGCTGTGGGCATAGTCCCTCAAATAGAAAGACTACAAGAGGACGTGTATTCTGTCCCACCTCACTGCCACACACTAAGTCTCAGTCTTTGTTTGACCCAAGGAAATGAGTAAAGAATTCATTCTAGGTCGGCTGTCCCCCACAGACCACTGGATGGTCTGCAGATGTTAGGGGGTGTGCAGTTTTTTCTTGAGGTGACAGAAGGAATTGAGACTTCTTACAAATGAAGCAATCCATGAGCAGGTTAGAAATGTCTATGGTAGGGATACTATTTAGAATCAAGAACTCGAATATTCATCAGACATTCCAGCAATCTCTTGGTCTTGTGTGAAGGGGACTGATCCAACCAGCCTGTATCTTGGCAATGAGTGATGCCATTTCACAATTTTGATTACGTAATGTTAAGAAATTTTGCAAAAACAAGACCAATGCAGTTACTGGGGGAAAAAATCTTTGAAGCAATTTGCTCTCTGGTTTCTAAGAAATATAAAGGACTGATACTGATTCATATATATTAGATTAAGAACCATTCCTCAGTTGATAAATGGTCAAAGAATATGAACAGGCAGTTTTCAAAGAAATAAATCTAAGCTACCAAGAGTATATGAAAAAAAAATACTCTGAATCACTAATCATTAGAAAAATATGAATTAAAGCAATTTAGAGTTTCAAATCTGGCTTCAGACACTTAGTAGCTCTGTGACCTTGGGCAAGTCACTTAACCTTGTTTACCTCAGTTTCTTCATATGTGAAATGAGCCGGAGGAAGAAATGGCAAATCATTCCAGCATCCAACACAACTGAAACAACAACAAAGAACAACAATACCCACATTGCCTGATTGGTAAGAAGCTAAAGAGTGCTCCAAAGTCCCAGGCACCCTTCCAGGCCTCTTGTTGGGAACAAAAGGTATGATTCAGGTTTTCAGTTCACAAACTCACAGTTGAATAGTGTGAAGGGCGCTGGATCTGGAGTCAGAAGAACTGAGTTCAAATCTCCCCTTTGCTGCTGTAGTGGGTCAAACCCTGCTGCAACCCCCACAAGGCCTGCTTGCTGTATGTAGATAAGTAACTTAAGGATGGAGGGCGTAGTAAGAATTTAACTAGGTGAGAGTGGAAAAACAAGGTTGTCAAATAGAGGAGGGGGGAAGAGTAAAAAAACCAAAAACCCACAAGGTTGTTAAATGTAAAATAGGCATGTGTCACAGAGACCCTTTTTCGACAGTTGCCAGAATGCATCTAATATTTGGAGAGAAAAGCAGTGAAAGGGAGCCTGGTCTTTTCTTCTCTGACCTGGAGAGACCCTCCCCTCATGCTGGCTGTCAGCAGGACCCCAGATAAGCCTCAGAGAGAGGCATCAGGCTGTCTATTGACTGCAAATGTTTTTGAGTCTGATTTTACATCATGCGTCCTTGCCCAAGTGTTTCTTACATTAAAAAAAAAAAAGCCCCAAAACCCTTGTTTGTGATCAATCATTTATATTATCTTGATAATTGAGGTTAGAACAGCTGCCAAGCAGCCCTCTGCTGCAGTATCTCTCTACCTCTATGACCTTGGGCAAATCGTTAAGCTTCTCTGGGCCTCAGTTTCCTTATCTGTAAAATGAAGGGATTATACTAGGTGATCTGCAATGTTCCTTCCAGTTCTGACATTCTATAAATCTGTGATCTATAAATAGGTCATCTTCTGCACTGATAGGGAAGGACATAATGACTCCCTCTCCAACTGTATGTATATGAGGTGCATTTCTTTTTGTTATATCAATCCATCAATCTATAAGCATGGTTTGTTGTTTTTGTTCAGTTGTTTCTCAGTTACATCTGACTCTTCGTGACCCTATTTGGGGTTTTCTTGGCAGAGATGCTAGAGCGCCATTTCCTTCTCCAGTTCATATTACAGATGAGGAAACTGAGGCAAACAAGGTTAAGTAACTTGCCCAGGGTCACACAGCTAAGAAATGTCTGAGGCCGGATTTGAACTCAGGAAGATGAGTCTTCCTGACCCCAGACCCAACACTCTGTTCAGTATGGCACCACCTACCTGCCCTTCAGCATTTCTTAGTACTACTCATCATATTGGGGCTAGGAGTGTAAAGCCAAAAGTGGAGTAACGCTTGTCCTCAAGGAGGTTTCAATCTAGTGAGAGAGGCAACAGGTACATAGATAATGTTAAAGAACCCCTGCTGAGCCCAAGGTGCTGGGTCATAGTAGTCATTCCCATTTCCCAAGGGCCCCATCTTCTTTGGTGCCACATATGCAGTCTGGCCTGAGCTGAGTCCCTTGAACACAGTGCTTTATCTCCTAACTGTGCCTTTTCACTGGCTGTCCCTCATGCTTAGAATTCTCTCCCTTCTCATCTTCACCTCTTATCCTCCCTGGCTTCCTTCAAGCCTCAGCCAAAATCCTGCCTTCTAAAAGAAGCTTCCCCAGTATGCCTTAATGCTATTGCCTTCCTAATAACATTACCTCTAATCTATCCTGTGTAGATGTTTTTGTACGTAACAGTCTGCACATTGTCTCTCCAACTAAATTGTGAGCTACTTGAGGGCTCTATTTGCCTTTCATTATATCCCCAGTGTTTAGCACAGTGCCTAGCATGTACTAGATGCTTAATAAATGCTTGTTGACTTGATTGACTGAAGGTACTCAGCAAACATATACTTGTGTGAACTGATAGGAAGCTGATGGCTGATGCCATAGGCTGAAGACACAATACAGGTTAAATTTTGTAAATTAGTTAATTCCTATGGGGAGCCCATAGCAATAGGGTCTTTTTCTATATTCTTATGTTCTCCATGGGGCAGAAAAGAAGAACAAAACTCTGAGAACACAAGACAGTATGGTATAGTGGAAAGAACATTGACTTTGGGGTTTAGAGACCTGAATTTGAAACCTGGCTCTCCTACTTATGGCCTGGGTGATGTTGGACAAATCATTTGCCCCCTCTGGGCCTCAGAATTCCTGTCTTCAAGATAAATGAGGAAGATTCAATGGTCTTGATTCCCAGTGGCCACTGATGGACAAGTAAGGCACCATTTCCCCACTCCACTGGTCCTTCTTCCAGCCCAGTGCCCTCAGCCACCACCTCGAGAAGCCGCCCCTGGGAAGATGCAGCCTGGCAACTGCTTCTGCAGGTGCTACAGCCCAGCTACTGAAGACCCAGGAAAGAAAGTTCTTGGTATCAAAGTCATTGATGCTGTTAAATGGCTCAAAATCAGAAACAGATATAGAAATGACATTAAAAAAAGCAAACAAAACCATTGCCTTCTACTTTGCTGCTGCCTCTAAGGATCGTGGACTTTTCCATCTGACTTGGAGCTAAAACCTTCCCTATGTGTTATCTCTCCCCTTAGAAAGTGAGCTTCTTGAGAGCAGGGGATGCCTTACTTTTCTATTTCCAGGCCTTAGCATTGCACACAGAAAATGCTTAATAAATGCTTTTTCATCCATACATACATTCACTCACTTTTAAATTCTCCTCCTACTATAAGTAAGCTATGAATCCCAGAAATCTGGATCTTGAATTCACTGTGGAATAAACCTATACTCTGTTCTAGTCTAAAGAATAGCTTCTATTTTTGTCCACAGACTTCTGCAATTAAATAAGGTCCTTCTTTTACTCGAATTGCACATCTTGCACATCTATCTCCCCAACTGGAGGAACAATTCCAAATCCCCCATGAGATAGGTCACATGGTGGCAACCATGGGAAGTAAGCTACTGGTTTAATAGAGAATGTCTGAGAATAGGATTTGGATTTCTAGGACACAGCTGAAAAATATAGGAATGATAACATTCCTGGCCAGGGATGTGGTGTACCTAACAAAGGGTCATAAGCAGGTGTTTGTCTGGAGTAT
>NW_020954737.1:9009667-9027085 GCF_900497805.2 Vombatus ursinus
TGTCAATACCAGAAGAGTCCTGAAAGGTCAACCCCTTATTTTACAGAGAAGGAAACTGAGGGGCTGAGAGTCATGTGACTTGCCCAAGGTCCTACAGGCTGTAAGTGACAAAACCAGGCTTTGAATCAAGGTTTTCCTAACCAAACATACTTTCCATGGCATCCTGCTGTTGAGGGCTCATTGGGAAAAAAAAAGTTGTCATGTCAGACAGGTCTACAGGATCTTTCGATCCTGTTCCCTATGGGAACAGAAGAAACTTTAGAAGTCATGTAGTCTATCCTCCTCACTTTATAGACAACTGAGGCACAAGGAGGTTGTGATTTGCCAAAGGTTAAACAGGTAGTTTCAGAGGAGGAATTTGATCAGGGGTGGGGAACCTGAGGCCTCAAAGGCACATGTGGCCCTCTAGGTCCTCAAGTGTGGCCCTCTGACTGAATCCAAACTTCACAGAACAAATCCCCTTAAAAAAAGGATTTGTTCTGTAAAATTTAGACTCAGTCAAAAGGCTGCACCCAAGGACCTAGAAGGCCTCATGTGGCCTCAAGGCCACTGCTTCCCCACCCCTGGATTTGATAACTATAAATCTGTCAGGTTTTTTTTTTGTTGTTGTTGTTATTGTTTCATGTAATATATAGCCAATTGATGCAATGAATTAATTATGATTGGTCAAAATGGATTGTGGGACTCAAGCATTGGCTTCTTTTTGGTCCGTAATGAATCACTGACCACTTTGATCATACTCAATCATGCATGATGCATAATGACTTGATTGTTAGTCATTCTTGACCAGGCTAAAAATAAAATATTTTGCAAAGATTTTGTTTTATTTGGTCAAAGGGTAAGAACATGTTAGAAATTTTCTTTGCAGAATTCTAAATTATTTTCTAGAATGGAACAAATTCACGGCTCCATCAACAATGATTCAGCATACCTGTTTCCCCATAACTCCTCCAACATTGAATATTTTCATCTTTGGTTATCTTTGCCAATTTCCTGGATGAGAAGTTAAACCTCAGAGGTTTTTTGTTTTATTTTGCTTTGATTTATTTTGTTTTCAGTTCTCTGTGGAGCAATCTGAGGTTATTAATGGTTTGTGATTCTTCTGAAGACTATATGTTCATATTCTTTTATCACTTATTCATTGGGGAATGGCTTTTGGTTTTCCATATTTGTGTTAGTTCCCTATATCTCAGATATCAGAACCATATTAGAGATATTAAATGCAAAGATTATTTTTATCCAATTGATCTCTTCCCTTATCCTAATTATACTGATTGTGTTCAGGCAAAAGATTTTCAAACTCATCTAACTGAAAATATCAGTTTTATCTTTTGTGATTGCCTATATTCTTTCAGAATTCAGAAGTTTCCCTTTACCATAGCGGTGAGCAGTATTAGGGTAGGTTGTTACTATTAATATTATACACCAAGTCCCATTATGGATAATTTGGATAACATTGAGATGTCTGAAGAGACAAGAAAACAAAACTATTAATAAAGAAAGCACTCTGATGTGGTACAACAAGGCCACAAATCTAGTTCTGGCATCAAATCCCAAGTAGAGAAGAAACACAAATATGAGGATAGCCATCTCCAATTTGTGTTTGCTTTTAGTGATACTGATGCTCTGCGGGTATTCTGTTACCACATTTTAAAATGTGATTCCATAGTTATGGCAGTTTTATGAATGATTCTCAAGCAAAACAGAAAACTTAAAGACAAGACTCTAAATCTGAAAGCCAAAATGTGATGAATGGAAACATATTCACCCTCTCCCCTCTTGTTCTCTCCCCTTCTTCTCCCTCCCCCTCCCCATACTGGTTTATATAAGATGAAAAAGTAGACATTACTGTATCTCACAAAGAGAGCTATTGAATTAAAATCTTTCCCAGTGTTTAAACACTTGTTAATGGCAAATAATTCCACCCTTCTCATTAAGTAGTTTACAATGCTGTTAGGTTTTAGGGAAAAAGTGCTCTGATAATAGAAATTAAAATTTTTAAATTTGCCTTCTGTTATTTGCTGTCATCAAGAGTTGGCGTTAAAGTTTTGTTTGAGAGATTATATTACACAGGCACCACTAAAATTCTGTAGAAAGTGAAGGTTTCTATCAGTGCTAAGATAATATGAGGACAACTATGTTACACTAACAAAATGAATGGAAATGTATTCCTTTTTTTGCTTTTTGGTGAGGCATTTGGGGTTAAATGAGTTGCCCAGGGTCACATAGCTAGTACGTGTCAAGTGTCTGAGGCGGCATTTGAACTCAGGTCCTCCTGACTGGGGGGGTTGGAGCTCTATCCACTGCACCACCTAGCTGGCCTGGAAATGTATTCTTGATGAGAACATGGGAAAGATTATATGGATATAGTGGTTTCAGAATGGCACAGCAGGAAGAGCACTGGTTCCGAAGTCAGAGCATTTGGGACTTTCCTGGGCCTTAGTTTAATTATCTGGAAAATGAGGAGATTAGATTCTATGACCTCTGAGGTCCCTTCCAGCTCTAATGTCCACAATCCTATAAAAAAAGGTGCATGACTCCGACAAAGATTGTCTTCAAGAAAGAGAATCTTAATGCTGACTTGCTTTTCAGTTGATTGTCTGTCTGTCATCTCTTGTAGATGCCTGGTTGAGAACAAAGGAGATGTTGCTTTTGTGAAACACACCACTGTCCTGGAGAATGTAGATGGTACGTGACTACCTCTAATTTTTGACTGTCCACATAGTCATGCTCTCCGATGGGTCAGCACCTTTGCTAAAGTGAGTTAGATACATAGGGAAATCCATGACCCCCTCTGAGCTCCAGATACAATTTGATTCCAGTGAACCATGAAGTCAGGACCAAGGGTGGCACGTGGATCTTTATACCAAACTTGCACAATTCATTTCAACAAAGAATGATTGAGTATACATATTTATGCAGAGTATATATGGTTATGATAGGTGCTAAGGGAAGCAGTGGATTGTAATGAAAAGAGCACTTGATTTAGAATTAGTCCTGAGTTCGAATCATGGCATTACTTATTGGGCATTTGGCAGTCCTCCTCTCAAGATTTTAGTTCCCTAAATTGTAAAAGGAAAGGGCTGGATATTAGTTACTTTCTTAGGTTCCTTTGAGCTACAGTATTCAATTATGTATAAAGCATAGATAAGATTCAGGCCCAGATCTCTTGCAGTTTACAGTATGATAGTTTAATGTGAGACATTCAACAATTGTGTCTCAGACCGTGATGCAATCAGTAGCATCCCTATGATTCATTCCCTACAGGAGAAAAACTGTCAGAGTAGAATGAGGGAAGTATAAAAACATGAAGCCTATGGAAGAGACAATGACAGGTTGATTTTGGGTAGAGCCCAGACTCACATGAAGGAATAGTGGGAGACAATAACGGTCCTTGCCTGGCATGAAGACTAGCTAGTCTTCTGCACAGAGGTGGTCGACCATTCACATGATGGTCAAAACCATTTGAATGAATAAATGAATTCTTTCAGGGACCAAAGGAACATAGATTTAGAGCTAGAAGGGACCTCAGAGCTTATCATCTAGTCAAACTCCTTCCTTTTACTGATGAGGAAACAGGCCCAAAGGAGTTCCACATCGTGCTTAAGACCACAGAGGTTATTACAGATAGAGGTCAGGATTTGAATCTGGGTCCCCAGACTCCAAGTCCAGAGCACTCTTTTCACTGTCCATCACTTCTCCTCCAGCAGCATGATGAGGGATAGATTAAAAAAATGAAAAGGCTGATGTTGAAATCTATTCACATGAGTGTGCTAATATATGAGACATAGGGTATTCTTTGAAAATCTGTGAAACAGCTTTCAGAATTGACTCCCCAAAGAATTTCATCCCCAAGGGGAACCTGGCAAGCGAGGTATAGAAGCTAGTGCTAAATGTCTGGGAAGTAGTCAGAAGGTTCAAGTTTTTTGTCTTTTTCCATTAATACTAAGAGGTATTTGGAAACAGAAGACCAAATTACATTCTCCTTAGCCTTGAAACCAGAGGTTTGGTTTGAACCTCAAGAAAAAGTGTGATGGGTGGAGGTGGTCAGGAGAGGATGAATGATTGGTCATGGAATCTGAAGTTGAACTCTCTTCCGGGGGGGGGAGGGGCAGCAGATTTTTTCTTCATTTCCTACATCACCATGGCATAGATGTATAGATTTTATAAAGCAACAAATTAAATCCCTAGGTACTCATAATTATATGGATGATAGCCTATGGATTAACAACTAGCCAAAGTCAAAATGGCTGCTGTTGATAGTCACTTTCATTCTCATTTCAGGAAAGAATACAGAAGCCTGGGCAGCAAACCTGGAAAGTAAAGGCTTTGAGTTGTTATGTTTAGATGGAAGCAAGAAGGAAGTGAACAAAGCACCAGAATGTCATCTGGCCAAGGCACCAAACCATGCTGTGATCTCACGGAAAGATAAGGCACTGTTAGTTCGCCAGGTGCTATTGAATCAACAGGTCTGTATATTTCAGGGCCTGCCATCCCTTTTCCTTACTTAATTGGACTTGAATCAGTCCATAGGGTCCAGAACCCAATCACTTAATCTTGTTTCTACTTAAATCTGGAAGGAGGTCATTGGTTGTAGTCATATGTTAATGCTATTGCTCTGTTGTGAATCTCTAAGTAGAAAGAAAGGAA
The DNA here is from genome assembly GCF_900497805.2 of Vombatus ursinus. Classification (NCBI taxonomy): domain Eukaryota; kingdom Metazoa; phylum Chordata; class Mammalia; order Diprotodontia; family Vombatidae; genus Vombatus; species Vombatus ursinus. The sequence goes on from NW_020954737.1 coordinate 9,014,318, forward strand.
GAACATACAAGACCCCTATGTAACCCTCTGTAAGTGAGTTTTCTGACCCAAGAACAGAGGGGTATGAAGTTTTTCAATCTCTGTTTCTTCCTGAGCTTGTTGGGAGATTACCTATACTCACCCTATTTCACTTAGTTCTTTCCTTTATAGAGGTGAGAATGATGGTATATGTAATTGGTTTGTCAAATGACCTGGGTACAAGTTATGAGAAATAGATTTGGTTTTGTTTTTGCTGATTTGCCTTTTTAAAATTAAAATTAAAATAGTCAGAAATAGCACTGGTAGAACTTAGCACAGCACTGGGCACTGTGAAAAAGACATTGTCTCTGAATTCAAGATATCACAAGAATGGCAAACTAAATGAGCATTCCAGGGAAGGTCTTTACTTGTATATTGACGGAACAGGTAGCTGCTGCCTAATTGTTTGATTGAAGGGGGATCCTGAAAACCCCTCTGCTCTCCCACTTGGATGACATGCTGCCCCAGATCCTACAAATTATTCCTTTAGATAAAGGTATATTATATTTAGGAAAGCTGTTTTAAATTTCCCTTCAGTAGGGTAGTATGTTAAGTGGAAATCCTTCAGCATCTGAGAAGACAGTAGCATAGCTGTCAAAACAAGGCTCTAAGGAGAACATATAGAAGAGAAGTAAGTTTTGATGGATGGTAGAGGTGGTGTTGATCATGTTAGGAAGGGAGAATGTTGACAAGGTAAAAATAAAAACACCAGGGGTCAATTTCAGTTGCTTTGAAGCTTCCTCTAAAGCTGATCCTGAGCAAACCATTTTTCTCCCATTTTTTCCTGGATGTCTGCTGATAATGTATCTGTCTCTTTAACCCAGAGTCGGTTTGGAACTTATGGGAATGATCGAGAAACTTTTACTATCCTCCCCAAAACCAAAAACCTCCTGTTCAAGGACAACACTGAGTGCTTGGCAAAACTCCCAGATGACATCACTTATGAAAGATTCTTAGGACAAGAGTATGTCACAGCTGTTGGCTCTCTCAAGAAATGCTCAATTTCCCGTAAGTAGATGGAAACGTTATGGGGGAAACAGGGAGCAAACAACTAAATGGACTTGTTAGGAACACAGGAATCATAATGTCTGAAAAATATTGAGTTATCTGCTATGGGTCCAGCACTGTCCAAGGTGTTGAAGAGACAAAAACTAATTAAATGGTACTCAACTTCTGTCTGACTGTCTCTAATAAACAGTCATGTGGAGGACTGGATGGTGACCACAGGGACTCCCTTCAGCTTGCTGTTGGCCCTTTTCTTCTCTTTTCAGCATTAGTTGGTCCTGGATATAATCCATGGCAACAGGGCTAGTGGTGAAGAGGAGGGTAGAAGAGAATAACTTCAGTTGTGTCAAGAAACATTCATTAAACATTTATAATTATGTGCCAGACACTCTACTAAGAGCTTTGGATACAAAGAAAATCAAAAACCAATCAGAAAAATCCATCTCCTTACTCATCACAACCTTTGGGCCCATCCAAGATCCCACTCCTCAACTCCTCCGACTGTCCCTCTCCCCAAAAGTACAAAGGGAGAGTCTGAGAATGGCTTGACTTTAAAATTCAAATGACTCTCCTCAAAGAGCTACCATTTGTACCTAAGTGTGTGACTGTCTTTTCTTATAGAAAAAAATGCTGTCTAGGTTATGCAGTGGACAGATTGCCAGGCAAGTCAGGAAGACCTGAGTTCAAATCTGGCCTCAAACACTTACTAGCTGTATGACCCTGGGCAATTTGTTTAACCTCTGTCTGACTCAATTTCCTCAACAGGGGATCATAATAGCATCTGCCTCCCAAAGTTGTTGTGAGGATCAAATGAGCTAGTATTTGTAAAGGGCCTGATACGAAGTAGGCACTTAATAAATGCTTGCTCCCTTCCCTCTGTAGAGAAATAGAAAAGAAAGAAGGGTGAAGGGGTACAAGAGGGAAGCCTCCTTTTCTTTTCTGCTCCTCTCCTCACCACTTTGTCAACAAGAAAAAAAATAAGTCTTAGAGAATTCAAAAGAGCTATGTGCTACAATATAGTTGACCCAGGGAAAGGAAGGGAGTTTGATTCAGAAGAGAAAAGAAAGTGGACTGGTTTGTCTTTGGGGCACCCAAGAGAAAAAGGGATGTTTGCCAAGAAAGTTCAATGCACATGGGAAGAAGTGTCCCTGCAAGTTTCCACTTGCAGGAAGCTCTGGAACCCCATAGCTTTTGCATCCCCAACTCTTCCCAGGCCCTCTACAACCTCTGCTCAGGCTGGAATCACTGACTCTGGCTCACAGGAGGCAGCTCCAGTGGCTTGGAGCTTGAGGAGAGCTCTACACAAAGCAAAAGCTGGACTAGATGACCTTTCTGGCTCCCATCCAGCCCTAAAAATGTGTGTGTGTGTGTGTGTGTGTGTGTGTGTGTGTGTGTGAGTGACATCAGAATAAATAAGAAACAGACACAGGAAGATATCATAATAGGAAACTAATAAACAGCCATTTGGAAGGCTCTGATTTTGTGGGTATGAGGCTGGATAAGGGCACTCTTGGTAGCTAAGTTGAAAAGGGAGCGTGTGGCCAAGGCAGGTACCTAATCCCATTAAGAGATGGGTGAGGGAGAATTGTTTCTAGGCTTTCTCTTCCTTGACTATAATTTCTAGTATTCTGTTGTTTTACATGTTGCAGAAGGGTGGGAGCAGAATTGTTTTTAGCAAATAGCTGGCAGAGTCCAAATAACTGTCCATCCCATTTTTTTCCCCACAGCTCTCCTGCCTGTCTGTGAATTTCACAAATTCTAGAAAGCCAGGAAAGTGAGACTTCCTCCCATGAGGGACTAGCCACCAGAATGCTGTACTGGTCTTTGCTGTTCTCTTTCCGGACCGCCCAGTGTGGTGGGGACCTCCTTCTTACCTCCTTTTAACAGATGACCCTAGAGGGGAATAATGTCTTCAACCTTCCCACTTCCCTGCTGTCATCTGAACAATAAATAAAGTGGAAGAATGTCAGTGATTCTGTGTCTTTACATTAACTTTCCTTCACATCTCATGCTTTTTTCTTTCTAGATTGCTCTGCCATATTGCAATTCCAATTTTGTTTTAGACTAGATACGTGATTTCATTGGTACAAGGAGCTCTCACTAAGGAAACTAACACTACCAGTGTAGACCAGCTCCTGTTCAGTCAGCTACAGGCTTAAGAGTGGTCCAGAGACACTGAGAGCTTGGCTTGTTCGGGGTTACCTAGCAAGGAGCAGAAATAAAACTAGCTCTTTCAGGCTGAGGCCAGCTTTTATTCACTATGTCTTGCTGTTCTCTGCAACACTGGACCTGGAATAAAATATGCTTTATAGCTAGATCCCTCCTTAAGTTTCCACAGATGTTGGGGTATCCTGGTCAATGTTTAACAACAGGCTCCCTGAAAACACAGAACATACTTTTAAGTTCCATCTGTATTATTAACATTTTCATCATCACTTTCTTAAGACTAGAAATCAACAAAATAAAAATCAAGCCCTGATCTGTAGCATTTACTGATTTCTGAGAGACATAAATGCTCACAGTGAAAATTTAACAATTGGCTCAGTAAAAGCTGACTTCAGCACACCCCTGATTCTTCTTGTTCTCTGACGGTACCAGGGGCAGCATCCTAGTCAAGTCACCTAAGTGAGAACCAATCAGTAGTTTCTGCTGAGAGGGTCTAGGCCAGAGGTTCCCAAACTTATTAGCTTGCTGCCCCCTTAAAAAAATTACTCAGTGCCCCCCTGGGAATCTATTTTTTTTAACCCTTTAACTGTTTTGAAATTTGCATCATTTAAAAAAGCAAAATTTTTAAAAAAGATACATCTTAAATTTAATAATTTTTTTGTAAATTTGTGTTTGTTCTGCACTGAAATTTTGATGACTCAATATTGCATCATGTAACTGTATGGTATCATTTTGTAAACAAGTCATTACATGCACATGTTACTGCTGATGCATGCTGGACTTCCTGACAATGTACAACATGCTCACCTGCCAACACTGGCTTGTTAAGACCTGTGGTGGACTTGACCACTGATTGGTTATAACTTGCATTTTGTATGTTTATTTGGAAAATAATGTTATCACTGTGACTTTAACTGTTATATAACAGATGAAACAGTTATGAATGATTTTTCAAAATTTTCTTATCTTCTCCTTTCCTTAAGCTTCCACCACTCCCTTATTTTTATCCAATGCCCCCCAAATGCACTTGAGGCTACTACCACCCCATTTGGATCATTTCACACCCTCCTTCACACCTATGACTCTAGGCAGATACTCTGAAGAGGGCAAAGGACATGGTGCTTGAAAGAGGAGAAAAATGCAGGGAAGATGTCTCTGTTGTGATATCATAAGTTAGATATATCAAGTACAGGAAAAAACACATTAAGTGTGAGACACAGGATAAAAAGGCTTACTGTGCAATCTTAGAGATGTACAAGGACCATCAATTTCCAACCTTGCCAAACTCCTGTGTTATTTTCTAAATACTATACCTTTCCTCTATTCACCTGGGCTCTATAATGACTATACCAACATGTCAGTTAATACAATAACTAGCCAATCAAAAAGACTTCTGAAGCCCAAACCTGCTAGACATACTTGATCTTTTGTGAGTAAACTCAAGGTGAATTTGGAGATCCCTGTTGCTGCCAAAAACCAAACAGCTCAAAGGTGATCTTAAGCAACAGCTGCAGACTCAAGACCTTGCTCTGGACTTTCTAAACATCCTGGCTTATTGTGTCTACAGATGTCCTCTCCCTCTCCTCCTCCCCCCCCTCCCCTGCTCCTTACTATGGTGTTTAAAAAATTTGAGACATAATTTCTGGGTAATTTAATCATTTTATGAACAATGCCATCATTTTTAATAAATGGGCCAGTAGTATTCCTGAATGCCAAAGACAATCATGGCAGTGGGCTCATGGCTTATATACCCTTTGGAAAAGGGGTGTTCCCAAGGGTGGCAATCAACTCTGATTGGTTAACAATTAATGAGAGAATAAATATTACAATGATGTCCTGAGAGTGACATCATGTCAAAGAGAGACTACCCCTATACCCAGACCACCCCCAACCTTGGGCAATCTAGTCAAAGAATTTATTCCCTCCCATACCTGAGTAGAGCACAATGGCTTCCCCACCTAGGTGAGGTGCAATCTCATTATCAGTAATGTCCTTCAAGAGACTGAACTTTTGAAATCAGTACTTTAGAAAAAGGGGGGAACTCTGGACCTTCCCAAATCATTGGTTATTAAAAATTGTTTCTCTCACCACCTGAAAGCCTCTAGAAACTATATTATCTCACTCTTTTCCCACTCCCCTTAGAGCAGCTAAGAACTCTCTCTCCCTCTCTGCTCCCTTGCAGTATCTTCTCTCCCCTGCAAGCCTGTTTCTCAGACAATAAGGCCTTGTAATCTGTGGTCAGACTCTGTTTCATTTCAGGTCCCTTTATGGACTTAGGGGTCTTTTCTTAATGCCTCATACTCCCCACCCACTGCAGTGTTTCTTGCCACATTCAATGCTCAAATACTACAATGCTTGTATGATGTCATTGATTTGGAAAGTCCTTCCAATGATTCAGGTCACAACTCATCTATTCCTACCTGTGTGACCCTTGTCCACATCCTTTCATAAGTTTGCCACAGGGCTTCCACCTAGAGTGCTTTAAGGCCATCTACCCTTTCTCCTGACATCAAGAGAGGCTTTCAGTGGAGTACCTTGACTATGTGCCTGTCATCTCTTTCTCTTGACACATGAATAGCCTATCTTGTCTTTTCATAATATATTTTTGATGATTTTTTAAAATAACATTTGGAAATTCTGAGACTCATTCTCAGCAAGATCCTTCCAAGTCACTGCTGGGTTTTGAGGTCTTTGTTCTGGGGGAAAGAATCTTTTCTGTATGTGTATGCAAGGGAACTATTTATCCCTTTGTTGTTGTTGTTAAAATGGGAATGGGAAGTCAATATAGAGTCCAGAAACTTAACTTTTAAAAAAATATCATTGGCAACATAAATGAGCACTACAAAAGATAATGAAAGGCAGAAAGCCTTAGCCTCCTAGGCTTTTTTTTTAATGTGATCCTATGTTTCTAGGAATAAATTCAAAGGAGGCCCAAATAATTATGAAATTAGAGATGGAGGGGACATAGACATCGCCTAGTCCAACATCCTGATGTTACTGATAAAGTTAGGGGAGGTGACTTATCCAAAATCACACAGAAAGTACTTAGTAGAGTTGTGCTTTAATCTCAGGTTTCTATCACTATGCTGCTGACTAGATGATGTCTAAGACCCTTTCAGCTCTAAAGGTAAATACAAGTGACCAATACAAAGTGATTATATAAGGATGAAGTGTTTACATCCTAGTGGGGGAGATGTTACAAGTGTCAACCCTATTATCATAAGGAGTCATAGAATGAGTTAAATAAGATTGAGAGGTCCTGGAAGTGGTTTTGATAATCTTAAAAAGAAGAAAGGAAAGGAAAAGGATACACTAGGGAAGAAAGGGGGAAGTAAAAGGAGAGAAACTTATCTCACATAACCAAGGTGCATAAGTAGAAGTGTATGCAAACAAAGGATAGAAGAGCAGGTGTCACTTGAATCTCACATTCATCTGAACTGATCAAAGAGAAATAGAACGCACAAGCACATATGTGTCCATGTGTATCTGTATGTATGTGTGTATATATGTATATGTATTATTATACAGAGAGAGGGTGAGAGAGAGAAATACATTAAACTGAACAGAGGAACAGAAATAGAATGCATTAAACTGAAACAGGAAGAAACAGTACTTAATCCTTTTGGGAGCACCCATGTACTTTTCTGAGTTTGTTTGAGTTTAAGCTAGCCCAATTGCCCTAATGAGGAGTTAGTTTGTACCTTCAGTTGGTATGCCTTAGTGGTTTCAGGGTCCGTTAGAAAAACTACAGGTATTTCTATGTGTTGCTGAGACCCAGAATAATTTTTATTCAGGTAGTTTGGTTTCTCACCTGAAGGTAAAGGAATGACTTCCAATTAACCTCAGGTACTCTATCCCTACTGGGAGTTCAGTTGTAACTAGACTTTCCCTCTGAGATGAGAGAGCTCAATTTTCTTTCTTTCTTCCCTTTATTGGCTTTGGATTTGGAACAGGCCTTACAAGCACCAATACAGACAATAACCTCTGAAAATTTGGAAATTTTACAGGATGGTGAGTCTTTGTTGAATTTCATAACAATGATTTTATAGTGAAAGAATCTCCAGGTCTGCCAGCTATGGTAGGTCTGGACCCTCATTGAAGATTGTTCATCTTTTTATTAATTTATTTTGATTTATCATCAATCACTTCCATAAGCTTTTGAGTTTTTAATTTTCCTCTCCCTCTCTCCCCACCTCCCTTCCTAAGACAGCAGGCAATCTGATGTAGGCTATACATACACATTCCTATTAAACATATTTTCAGATTAGTGATGCTGTAAGAAAGAATTAGAACCACTAGGAGGAACCACAAGAAAGAGGAAGCAAAACACAACAGAAGAAAAAAAAATAGCAAATAGTATGCTTCGATCTGCATTCAAACTCCATAGTTCTTTCTTTGGATGTGGATAGCATTTTCCATCATGAGGCTTTTGGAGATGTCTTAGATCCTTGCATTGCTGAGAAGGGCTAAGTCTATCAAAGTCAGTTATCACACGACGTGACTGTTACTGTGTACAACATTCTCCTGGTTCTGCTCACTTCACTCAGCATCAGACCATACAAGTCTTTCCAGGTTTTTCTGAAGTATGCCTGCTTATCATTTCTCATAACACAATAGTATTCCATCACATTCATATACCACAACTTGTTCAGCCAGTCCCCAGTGGATGGGCATCCTGTCAATTTCCAATTCTTTGCCAGCAGAAAAAGAGTTGCTATAAATATTTTTGTACATGTGGATCCTTTTCCCATTTGTATGAGCACTATGGGACACAGCCCTAGAAGTGCTATTGCTGGGTCAAAGGGTATGCACAGGTTTATAGACTTTTGGGCATAGTTCCAAATTGCTCTCCAAAATGGTTGGATCATTTCACAACTCCACCAACAATGCATTAGTGTTCCAATTTTCCCACATCTTCTCCAACATTTATCATTTTCCTGTTTTGTCACATTGACCAATCTGATAGATGTGATATGGTCCCTCAGAGTTGTTTTGATTTGCATTTCTCTAATCAATAGTGATTTAGAGCATTTTTTCATATGACTATAGATGGCTTTAATTTCTTCATCTGAGAACTGCCTGTTCATAGCTTTAACACTGTTCATTTTAAAAAAAAATACTTTTTTGTGGTTATGAATCTGAGAAACACCAACAAAAATGATCAATTCTATATAAAAAGAAGGAAAAAAGAAAATCATACAAGAAACCTTGAATTTCCATTAGGTACAGCTTTTTAATAAAAAATTAAAGAAGATATTTAATTTTCATTTATTTTGGTAAGATTTCACATTTCACATGTATTTTGGTAAGACTCTTTAGTCCAAGGCACTAGGTCAACAATGCTGAACACCCTTACATTATTAGAGAACTGTCCAAAATTGGTATAATGGACAAATGGGCCAAGAACTCCAGTTGATATGCTGGGGATAGCAAATATTTAATTGTGGGGAAAGTGCAGTATAGTGCGTGTGTGTGTGTGTGTGTGTGTGTGTGTGTGTGAAGTTGATTAGAATACAAATGATCAAGTGATTTCCCACCCAGGTGATGAAATTACAGAAAGTAAGGGATAGATAACAGACAATAAATTCTTAACTGCTAAGTTCTTAAAGTGGTTAATTGTCTACATTTTTACCCATGTATGAGCTGTGCACATGTTCAGTCAAGCTTGGTGGGATTAGTATGCAGTTTAACTATTGACTGTACGAAGGATTGATCTTACGTCTGGTGGCCTTTGAAAAGGAAAGAGACACTATAGTGAGTGATAAAGGTGGGAGACAGCTCTGAGAAGTGTGAGTTCTGGTAGAAGAGAAGAGCTATGAGCAGAAGAGAAGAGCTTTTTTCAGCTATGAAAGAAGAACCTAGCTCTTGAGAGGGGATTGATCCTCAACTCTGGGAGTGGGTAAGGGGATTGCTCTCTTCTTCCCTTCCCCATAGGCCAAGGCCTCTTAAAATAGAACTGTGTACCTGGTAGAAGATGCAGAACCTAGTAGGAAGAGGGCTGGTGAATGAAAACAAGAGACAGTTCTGAGAAGTATGAGCTCTGAGTGAAAAAGAAATATTTGTTTAATGAGGTATTCTGCTCTCTTTGCTATTTTCTCTTCCATCTAAACTATTTTATTTCTTAGAGAATTCACCATTTTATTGAGTCTGCATCTAGTGTTCAATTAAACAAACATTTATTAAATGGCTTCTAAACAAAATGACACAAATGAAGTAGTCACAGTGCTCATAGGAGCTTAGAATCCAATAGCTAGATAAAACATAAAGGTAAATAAATCTAATATAAGAAAAAGTAAGGACTGAAAAAGCACTAATAAGTATGGGTTGGGAGGAAGGGAGAGAAACCTTCAAAAAGGAGGTGGTACCAGGATTAAGCCTTGAACTAAGACAAGGATTCTGAGAGTTGGAAATCAAAAGGGAATATATTCCATCCATAGGGAATGCTTATGAAAATGTACAGAGGTGAGTATAAATGTAACCTTAGCTTCAAGTGTAGAACATTTGTATAAAACTTTCCTCATTGGTAGAATGATGACAATGGTGCATGCCTATGCGAGGGGTTAAGTTGGTGCAAAAGCTTGAGAGAAGAGAGATTTGCCTTTTGATTCCAGAGAGAATACACATGATTCCAGACTCTCTTTGAGGAGAAATCCAGAGGTAAAGAGAGTACACTCTGGAAAGAAGCATGTAGGTGAAAACCAGGGCCTCAGTATATTCCTGATTTCCAGCTTGGTTCCCTAGAGACTTTGAAGAATTTCCCTTTGGGTGAAATCAGAGTCTCTTGGATGAATTGAGATAACTCTTCCCCAGTGGGAAAGTTTGTTAACTTTGTATATTGGCTGGGATATTTTAATCCATATAGCTTCTATGATTTTTGTTTACTATCTGCTTAGATAAATGAGTTTACTCACTATTCACTAGCTGTGATGGTCTTTTGCATAACTAGCATTTGATCAGGGGGATCAAGCCTTCAAATATAAGCTTTCTCTTTAAAGGATAGTGTTGCAGTGAAATTCAACAAAGGTAGACTGAGGCATATAGTCTCTGAGCAATTAACATTTTATTAACAGGGAACAAATCTGAAAATATAATGGGCCTAATGACTGCCTCAGTGAGCCAAAAGACCAAGAATTGAAGATGCGACTCCTTTTTATAAGCATAGACCAAAGAACAGAACAGAAATAATACCAGTGGTTATGTTTTTGGCAGTATAATGACAGTGAGGGATCATGATTGTTTACAGTAAGAGAAGGGTATTTACATGCACATGTGGGACCCAGACAACCCCTCTCTGTCTTAGAGGAATTGCTCTATGGATTTATGGGATCCAGTTGCATTCTGAACCACTGATTTTAGACAGGGGAAATAGATTCACTAGTGCCTGGGAATGAGTTAAGACCACTTGAGATCAGATAACATGAATGTATCATGGAATGTTTCTAGTTGTCCAGGTATACCTTTTGGTTGTTCTTTCATAGATTTTAATTGTATATTCATAGATGCCATATATGCCTTCATTTCTCTTAGGAAACTGTAGGAGGTGAGTTGAATAAGTGGAATGAAATTGATCAGGGTAGTACTCTGATCAATTTTATAAGCTTATTGGAAGATACGCCTTTGTTTAGAGACTCTGATTGTCTAGACAGAACTCTCTTTATAGAGAGTATGGACATGCCCACTGGTGCCATTTTGAAAAGACAAAAGACAAACTCGCTTAAGACTTCTCTAAGATGGATAGGTTTGGGGCTGCTTCTTGATGCCTCCTAGGGGATGAGTTTTAGTGACTGGGAATAGTTCAGTCTTGGGAGTAGCTATGAATTATGTTTTCTGATGGCAAGAGATTGTTTTTTTTTTGTTTTTGTATCCTAAGCACAGTGCCTGCTGGCACACTGAGGGTGTTTATTAATAAATGCTTGTTGACTAATTGATTCAGGGAAGACAATGGGTTTCCTTTTTATTTTTTTCCTGACTTTCAATTGGAGCCATCAAGAGCTCATCAGGGAAAGGGTACGAATGGGGAACAAGATCTCTGGATATACATCTGCTCCAGAACCATTAATGGCTTCTTTGGGAGAGAAGCACTGAGGATCTATATGTGTTCACCCACAAGGCCCTAGGGGAGAATTAATGCCATTCCTTCATTAAAAAGGGATGATTTTATGGGCAGTGCCTATTTTATCAAGTTTTAGGGAGAGGGATACTTTCATTGAATTGCTGTAAGGTAGAATATGAGGGAAAGCAGAGAATGAAATTTTCTTGCCACATAGGGAGCCATTCAGTGTGAATATAGTCTATTTGACTTGAATATGGCCTGAGAGGGAACATGGAGGGCTTATCAGCTTTTATGTGTAAGTGGGTCCCTAAGTGTCCCATGAACTGAAAAGTAAAGATGGGCTCCTTGTCTCCTTGTCTACCTATATAAAATAACAAGAGGGACACAAGATCAGACACAAGTTTCAAAGACACACATGGTGTTAATTCCTTTTTAAAGGGGAATTGATGTTTATTTAATTTTTCCTTGGCCACCTTTGAAATACTTTTAGCAGGAATCTGAACAATGTCCAATGTGTCCTTGCCCCCTCTTCTTTATTGCTGTTGCTCTTCATGTGTGTTTCCCTTGCAGATGACTGTTGGCTTCTAGATGTGATTCTCCTTGATGCCTGGAAATAATTATTAAGTATAAATTGAAGCCAGTTTGCCCTTGCAGGTATAGGGAGTACAGAGTCTGAGTGGGAAGGGGTTAGAAAGGCTGGTGAGTGATATGGGGGTCTGGACAAACCACAATGGGTGGTGTTGACCGCAGTACTTGAGGACAAATTGCACACCCATCTTCTCCTCAGAGAGAGGCAGATGTTTCGGTATGATCAGCAATTGTGCTTTATGAGGATAATTTATTCCCTGAATATGGGAATAACTATTTGGGATACAGAAGGCACAAATTAAACAGACCATATAATCACATGTGGTGCATTGACTAGGTTGAAGGGCAGAGGTTTCCCTCATTCTCAGCAGGAGAATCTGCTTAGACATGTCATTATTAATTTTCTCCTGAAGGGTATTATTGATGATGGATGGTATGAACAGTTGTAGCAGAGACTGCCCCTCCTTCAGTGATGTATGTTTTGGCGTAATTTAAATGCCATGGAAATTGCGTAGTTTTGTTTATCTGGGTCTTATGTTGAAGCTCAGACTGATTGCCATCTCTTTGATCAGAGCTCAATTTATCCTCAGGCTGATGGCTAGAACTTGATGAAAGTGTGGTACTACATTCTTGTCTTGTTGGAACTTTTTTCTTAATCCTTCATATCTGTTGAAACTGTGTCCAAGGAAGTGGTGAAGGCTGATTTATTTTCAGTCTGGTTTTCAGGGCTGGGTAGAAGAGTGACTGGCAGATCAGGATTGAGTAGAGGTATGATCTTTTGATCTATACTCAATGACTTTTTTGCTGAGTGAGGTAGGTCTGAAAGAGATGTATTCTGAGTTTAGGGGTCTGGAGCAGCTTCTGACTTTTGGTTGGGGCTACTTAGAGGTATGGCCTAACAGTTGGAGTTAGGGAGACTTGTATCATCAGAGTCAATG